>NC_142351.1:33730124-34030124 GCF_059441175.1 Urocampus carinirostris | reverse complement strand
CCGCTTAGCCAGAAACCACAGAAGAAAGGTCGGCAGCGGTGACTCATCTACTTGAGCCTGCTGCCTGTGGAATACACCAGAAACTGAATACACTTGGTGGGAATGAAAAGGACAATCACACACACATAATAGGCTGGTATTGTGCTGAATGTCACACAAGATAGATAGATAACTTCTCAAATCACAAATACATTTTGTGAAATGTTTTTTTTTCACTTTCTTTCTTCGTTTGTAACGGGCAAAACATTGTTTGGGCCTCTACTGGTTCAAACACAGAACTTAATATCCATAGACTATAACTTGAGAAGCAATGTCCACCTGTTATTATGTATCTCTGGGGGTGGCCATTTTAAGACTCCCTGAAAGATAAAGTTGACATCACTGTTGCCCGGCTTCAGCAAAAGACCAAACGTGGATGTGCTTCAGAAAGCAGGTGAACTGTGATCTGTTGCTGGTTAGATTTTGAGTGTTTGTGATATTAGCTTCAGGGGTATCGAAGTCAAACGGGTGGAAAAGTCAAATTAAAAAATCAAGCTACAAGCCTAAGGCCGGATTGATCGACAATTGAAAATGTTTCAAATGACGCAAATAGTCTAGTAAACCTCATTGAACCTACTGAAACTTAACAAAATATTCCAATATGATAACTTAAATGAAGCAATATTTTCGGGGCTGTCAGTGATCTTTAATTTTCAATCGGCACAGAAGACCAATTCCCCTATATAAAAATCCCCATTACATAGATAGAGATAGATAGATAGATACTTTATTCATCCCCGAAGAGAAATTCACATTTCCAGCAGCATCCCTGAGTTGAGAACAATACAATAATAAAGCAAAAAGAATACAATATACAAATACCCAATGTGACGTGCAAATGCCCACTGTAGCGTGTTATATAGAATATCTAAATAGTGCTACACAGAATACATATTGCAATAAAATTCGGTAATATGCAATGTAGGTGGTGTGGTTTAATGTGGGCTTTTACTCTGCCGGTTAGAGTTAAAGAGCCTGATGGCACGAGGAAGAAAAGATCTCTTCAGTCTGTCCGTAGTACAAGACAGTGACAGCAGTCTGTCGCTGAAACTGCTCTTCTGTCTGGAGATAATGCTGTGTAGTGGATGCGATGGATTGTCCATGATTGACCGCAGCTTTTCCAGTGCCCGTCTCTCAGCTACTGTTGTTAGGCTGTCCAGCTCTTTGCCCACAACAGAGCTCTCTTTCCTAGCCAGTTTTTTGAGACGAGAGGCATCCTTCTTCTTGACGCTGCCTCCCCAACACGCTGTCGCATAGAAGAGGGCGCTTGTCACAACTGTCTCATAGAATATTTTCAGGAGCTTTTTGCAGATTTTGAAGGAGGCCAGCCTTTTGAGG
Source organism: Urocampus carinirostris (assembly GCF_059441175.1). Taxonomy (NCBI): domain Eukaryota; kingdom Metazoa; phylum Chordata; class Actinopteri; order Syngnathiformes; family Syngnathidae; genus Urocampus; species Urocampus carinirostris. The sequence goes on along the minus strand of NC_142351.1, from coordinate 34,028,747 downwards.
AAGTAAAGTCGGCTTTGCCCTTTCCTACATAAAGCTTCTGTGTTGGCAGTCCAGTCCAGTTTGTTGGGCAGCTGCACACCCAGGTATTTGAAGGTCTGGGCAAATTCTACACATTCTCCTTTGATGGTTACAGGAACCGGGTGAGTTCTGGTTCTCCTGAAGTCCACCACCATCTCTCTGGTCTTGGTGGTGTTCAGGTGCAGGTGGTTTGCGTCGCTCCATCGGACAAAGTCCTGAATCAATTTCCTGTACTCCTCCTCCTGCCCATTTCTGATACATCCCACGATCGCAGTGTCGTCGGCAAACTTTTGCACATGGCAGGACTCAGAGTTGTACTTAAAGTCCGATGTATACAGAGTGAATAGGAACGGAGAGAGCACTGTCCCCTGCGGAGATCCTGTGCTGCTAACCACAGTGTCCGATGTACAGCCTCCCTGTTTCACATACTGGGGTCTGCCTGTCAGGTAGTCAGTAATCCATTCTACAAGGTGTGAGCTAACTTCCATCTCTGTCAGTTTCCTACTCAGTAGTAGAGGCTGTATGGTATTGAAGGCATTTGAGAAGTCCAAAAATGTAATCCTCACAGCCCCCTTAGCCCTATCCAGGTGAGAGAGGGATCGGTGTAACATGTATACTATAGCATCCTCCACTCCCACCTTCTCCTGGTAAGCAAATTGCAGAGGGTCGACGGCGTGACGGACCTGTAGCCTCAGGTGGTGCAGCAGCAACCGCATGAACACAAATGAAAGAAGCCTGTATTATTTAGGCACCATCAGTACCCTATATTTCATATTTTAGCAAAAGTGGGCTAACGTCACTTAAAAAAAGAAATAATGGCAATTTTCTGTCAAGAAACCTCTTGGGGTGTTGTGGAAGTACAATGAAGAAAGACAGAGAGAGGGAACCTACAGAGATTCAGGAACCAGAGTAAAGGAACGTGACATGAATTAAACTGAAATATTTTTTTAATATAATTTGATTGAAATGTAATCAAATACAGTGTATATATTCATTAACCAAAAGCAACACTTTTTTCAAGGAGAAGAAAAATACAAATATGATTTCTGATGTCTAATTTTACCATGACTCAAGATCAGCTGTGGGGCTGAAGTAAACGTTCTCGGTGCCTGATGTGGCCACAGGTCTCCACTTTGACATATGTGCTTATCAGCATTCTCAAAATGTCTTACCAAAAGAATGGATCAGACTTTGTTCAATTTACCATCATAAATCGTCTTCTACAAATATAATATATAAATTAAAACAGACCAAATTTGATTAATGTAGGCCCATACTACATAATTTGGGTTTACTTCAGCTTTTTTTGACAATTCTTAATCCGTATAGACAGCATTAAATCAACTGAGCCAATTTCCATGAACAAATGTTTGCCATGTAATATCAAAACTGTAAGCGATGGATAATAAGTAATAATATATACTAAAAAAATAATAATAACGAATGATTGCCAATGACAATATGTTGTAGTTATAGGCGCCATCTTGTTTAAATTTGGTTCAGCATTTTTATCATATTTTTCACAATTGATAGTTTTCACATGAAGTCACATGCAATACCGAACAGTTCATGGGAGATGTGTCATGAACCAGAACAGAATCAGGACCCAAACGTGTGACGTCACTCACACAATCCTTTTATTTTACGGCAAATGGGGAGTCATGCACGTTAGGCAGCAGTCTGGCGTTAAATGATAGGAAGCCAGAGGCTGACGAGATCATTACCAATTGCCCGAGTTGATATCGGACAAATGGGGTCGATTACAGACACGACGGGACAGACAGTATAGATAATGAAACAGGATATCGAACATAAACAGGACAAACTAGACGAGAACGAAAACTGGAGAAAATAATAAACAGGACAAAAGTAGACGCAAAGAAAACTGGAAACCGAAATTAAACAGGACAAAATAAACGGGAACAATACCAGACAGGAAATACCAAGAGGAACAGGAACGAGTCGAAACCCACGTCTTGCGGGGCAGAAGTTTTTTGACAGACTGACAAAAGAAAAATGAGAGCACTGAGCTTAAATAGACAGAAAGCCAATCTGTTATAGAGCCACAGCTGGTTCCACACGGGCCGGGCCAGTTGGACGCCATGGCAACCATGACAAGATGGGCTTGATGTTGTCACAGGTCTACACTAATTTTGTTGGATGTTCAAATGAAAGGAGAATGTGTAAGGCCTTAATTGTTGTCACTCCAACATTTATTTCTAAGTTTTTTTCTCATTGATTTAAAATCCAGTATCAATATTGTCACACTAACGCCGCTGCTCGTCCTTGCCAATATCCAGCTCATCTTTGAAGAGCTGGAAGACGCTTTACACTGAAAAACAACAGTGACCAGATGATGAAGGAGCTGTTTTTCAGTCAGATCAGGAGGCCTTTCCTGCCACTAGTGACCGTGGAAATCAGTAATATCTGTTTCATGTAGGAGAGCAAACCCCTACCCAAAAAACTGTCCCAAAGAAGGATGGGCGCAGCCAGGTTGTATTTGCCCAAGACACACCAAAGGAAAATGTGCCCCTCCACCCTCAGTGGTTAAGGGATTCGTTAACCCTCAGGTCTCATGAAAACAACTCTTTTACAGTTGAGCAATCAAACTGGTTAATGTCAGGTGGAGGTCAGCCATCAACTCAATGCATTTAAAATGTCTTGTTGAAAAGGCTTGTTTACTTTATACTCCATTTTTTAAACAACAATTCATCAAAACGTAGGAAGGGAAACAGCTGTAGCAAGCGTTTCCATGTAACATCTCGAACTAAAACTCGAAATGATATCAGTTGTTTTCGGATAAACTGGGGTCCTTTTGACTTAATTTACTCCTTTTAATACTCACCTAATCATATTAGTGCGTGTTTTCTCTGTGATAGTCCATTATACTTTTAGTTTTGGGCAAGATATTTGATTTCATTACGTATAATGTTTATTGGATTATTATGATGTCATTTGTTTTAATTGATGGTTTTGTGGGCTGCGACTCATTTTTTGACTGCTATAGAAATATTTTTTATCATTACTGTTAATAATGTGATTGTTGACCAAACTGCAAACCTCATAGTTGGTGTAGTAATTCAATCCACAAAGGATGTCAGCTGGATTGTGCATTCATACTTCCTCTTGTGATTCATCCCGCCCTCACTTCTGCTTCACATCCTGCGCACTCCCTCCACGGAAACTCCAGCTGCCTTCCACCCTGAGAGACACTCCATTCAGAATGCGCTCATGCAAGCACCCCTGCACAAGCCCTCACATGTACCATGACAAGTACACTAGTGGAATAAATCCTCTCATCAACCAACACATGCACACAAAAGGTAGCTGTAGTAACGTTTGAGGTATGTGGGTCCAATTATTAAAAAAAAAAAGAAAAAAAGAGGGAGCGCTTGGCAATATGTTTTTACATTCACATTTAGAGTGGGATTTATCTAGGCCTTCTGAGTTAAAGGCGGGGCTTGTAAATGATCACACAAACAATCTCTGTTTGAAACTAAACTATAAAAAAGGAGGAATTGAGACCAAGGGTGGGTAATACCGGGAATTTTGGTATTGATCCAATCCAAGGGAATACATGTTAATATAGATCGAAACCCATAGGATATCACGCACAAGGTCGTGGTTTTCTTTTATTCAGGGATAAAAACGGTGAAAGTAAAAAAAGTACTGTTTAAAATATAACCCAAATCCCAACCCAAACCCCAAAAATTATGAAAAGGAAGAGTTTATCCGAGCATGTCAAAGAATTTCACATACCTCTACAAGCAACAAAAGGAGCTGCAAGGATTATTTCAGCCAGAAGAAGGCGTCAGCAAGTAGAATACAGTATTTGGAAGTTACATACACCACCTTTAAACAGAATAAAAATAAATACAAATATTTCTATTTTAATAGCATCAGAAAAAAAGCCAAGAGATTCAAACCAAAAAATGCACTAATGTAACAAAAATAAAATATAACATTGTCAACAGGACAATTATACCTTCCATTGCACATTATTTTGAAAATAATGTCATAAAGAACAAATAGTAAAAATAAAAATACCTCTACTACAACAACTATTTCAGAACACAAGTCAAAAGGGTCAAACCCCAAAAATCAGCACTATAACCAAGAAGCCCTTTTTAATCTGTTGCCATAGTGACAATGGATTTACATGTTTTTGTTCAGGAACAGTAACAGGTTTACATTTTTGGTTGCAACTTGTTGTCCTCTTTTTTCATGTGTTTATGTAAATGTGCCACACTAGCAGACCACTATACCACAAAAATTACTCTTGGAATTGTCCCTTTCTGTTTTTGAAAAAAAAGTCCACACAGCGCTGCGCTTCCTGTTTTCCTGCATCATTTCTAGCTTCTGGTATGGGTCGGCACTTATATTTTGCCCTCTATTCTATCTGGCAGGCAGCATGCAGCATAAGGCCATGTAGGGAGGGCTCTAAAGTGTGCCTGTCAGTCACTTACTCATGCATAAACCTGGAGAGTGACAGAGAGCACTGGGTGAGAGAGAAGGGCTGCGCTATCCACAAAGAAAAGCGGTGCTTTGAGAAAATTGATCGATAAATGAAGTATCAATAGCAGGACAATTGTATCCAGGTCTATTACCCTCTTAGTATCGATTATATGAATATTTGTATTGATCCCTCCAGCCCCAATTGAGTTTAAATGCAGCAAAACCCACTATCTACCCACCTGGTCAAATTTTGGCTGACATACCAGAGCAGAAGCTACCGGTAAGGCTGAAACTCAAACTTGAACCAGGTGTTTCGAACATCCTGACGTCCTTCACACTGGCGGAAAGACGATAAACTTTCTTTTGAGCATGTTTACACCGTCCCTCGTCAAAGTCCGCCAATCAAGTCTCTGGTGCATTTCACTTCCGGTAATTTAGTTGTCTTTTAGCTGGCCTCTGTCATTTGCTGCTTAACGTTCTGCTTTGACCTGACATAGTAACACACATGCTCCAGGAGTGCCGTCAATGTTAAGGAGACCACTAAGTGTTGGTTTGAACTTTTGCCGATTGACAGGGTGACAGATGGTAGAAAAGGCTTTTCTTTGTCGAAAAGTGGTGAGCTAGGAAAAAAGGTGGGGGGATTTGTTTGAACGTGTCTGTTTTGAGCCAAGCCTGTCTACTTGACTGTTCAGAAATGAGTAATCCATTGTGAGGCTAAGCACACACAGGCAGAGATTATATGCAGGGGAGGAAGTAGGAGGTTTTGGTTGGAAGGTGGATTGATGGCTAACGTGTGGGAGCATCTGTCTTGTAATAAGAATGTTTGCTACACTTAAAGGGTGAAAGTAGGAACCGATGCAAATCCAAATTACTATATAATTTTTGACCTATTTCATTTTTGGTTTGTTTTTTTTTAAATCTTTTTACGTGGAGTCATACTCATTTGCAACTGTATTATTTGAACATTTTTAACAGTACTTATCCTGGGGATGTCCAAACTTTTTCCTCGAGAGGCAACACATTAAAAAAATTGAAGGCCACAAACGTTGTTCCCTCCAAGCTGCGCGCCTGCGCAATTGCGCACTATCCAGGCCTTTTCAGCACACAAGAAAATCTATATGGCGCATAAAAACTAGGGCTTGAAATTGCCATATTAATTCCCCTAGAAAATTCGGGCCAGTGCATGCGGGTAAAAACAACGCAGGTTGCCTCTGTAAAGATAGGTAAGTGCACATGTGAGCAGGAGCAAAATAGAGGAGGGTATGGGTTAGGGGGACTGGAGAGGCGGGAGCAGAGAAGATCGTCCACACTGTTGAAATGTTGGATGCACCTTGTATGTAACTTTCAGTATGTTTCTCCCTTTGCAAAGTTCGTGTTTCTTTCTGCCTGACAATGGTTGTAAAGAACTTGACATTTTTTGCTTCTGTTGTGTTGTCAAACATCACATGAGTCTGACTGTTCACATTTATAATAACATACACTAGCGGGAGATAGCTAAAGTCAAGAACACATTCACATTTTTGACTCTTTCTGGGAAATTGATACAGAGGAGGGGATTCCCTCACTCAACCGCACTGATGTGTTGGGAGTCATTAGGTGACTAAACCCCCCAATTCCAACCCCTAAAGCTGAGTGCCACGCAGGGAGGCAACAGGTACCAATGTTGTAAGTCTTAGGTATGACTTGGCCGAGGCTTGAACCAGCAACCTCCCAGTCTCGGGGCGGGCGCCCTACCCTCAAGGTCACCGAGCTGGTTCATTTACATGTTAAAAATATTCTCATTTCTTGGGTTTTAGGTTGCTGAAAAATCTGGTTTTACATTCAAATAATTTTCCAAAATATTCAGTCAATATTTTTGCAAACACTTGTTCCACTGAAAAGTGTGATTAAATACAGTGGGCACTGTATTGTGCGACCATCTAAATAAATCTGCAAAATGTTAGTATAATGTGACAAAAATTACAGTTATTTTAAGCGATGTTCCCCGACTTTTTGTGATTGCTCAGACCTGTGGAAGCGTAGAGGGAACATCGTATACAAAGCCTCCTTGGATTGTTTTCCCCACCATAACATATCAACACTAAAACTACCAAGTCACAGTGGCGTGCCGTAGAATTTACAGCTACGCCTTCACTCCAGTCTGAATTAGTGGTGTATCGTTTACGGACGAACCCGCTCTAAGAGACGATTCTTGGAGGTAAAATTTCCTATTCTATTTGTCAGGACTTGGGTGGAGTAGAAGTGATTTGGGTCAACCCCGCCTCCTGCCGCACGCCAGGTTCTGTGTCCAAAGGCACCGCTCTCGCCAAATCAATCTTGCTGTGGTGCAGTCCGCTTGCCGGTGCAAAAAACTAGCAGGACTGTGCGAGAGGGGGGTAGTATGGGAAGGCAGGAGGAAATGGATGCAAAACATGTCCTTTGAAATAAAATCTAAGTTAAACAAGACGGTATAAATGGTCAAGCTCAAGATCTTATCCCAAGGCTGAAAGTTGCGGACAAAACCTTTTCATGCTTGCGCAAGGCTTGCTCAATTCCTAATCAACACAACAGTGTATTTTCTTGTTTAACGGTTTCTCTAGGCCTTCATGAATCCAAATTTGAACCAACTTGGGATCTGATTGGCTAAATCTACAGTTTCAGTCTCACTTGTTCAGTCTCATGAGAGACTTCAGATCCTGTTCTGCCGGCCCCAGGGTAGATTCCTAAGCCTAGCAACAAGTAACGGCTGAAATGTATTGGTTAAATGTTTCAATATGAAATCACACATTTGGGAGCAGAGTAACCAGGAGAAAAAAACAAAGAAATAAAGCTGAGAGACAATATGGAATTATTTAACAATTATTGATGTCACGGTTGCCATGGTGCCCAATTGGCCCCCGCCGTGTGGCTCCAGCGTCTGTCACGGTTGCCAGGGCGCCCAATTGGCCCCGCCCATGGGCAACCGCAGAAACTCGTGGACAGATTGCTCCCTGTCACTACTTAAACGCTGTCCTCTGAGTCGCCTTGCGTCGGAGCGTCTGCAAAACTCTGTTTGGACACGTCAAGCCCTGAGAATCTCCGTTTTTCTTGTGTTTTTGCTCTTGTTTTGCCAAGCCCTGTGAATCTCCGTTTTTTTCCTGGGTTTTTGCTCCTGTTTTGCTCTCGTCACGATCTGTTTGATTTTGACCGATTACGCATTCTGAGAAATCTCCTCCCCGCAACCAACAATCTCCAGATCGAGTGTACGCTCCTTTCTCTTCACCCCAATAAACCGCAAGTCGGTTCTGCTTCCTGACTTCGTGTCCTGGTCCTGACAATTGATGGACAAAATATAACTAACATCACATTAGTCTGATATTTTCAAGGCCAGTAGAGAACGCCTTACAGGCCCTCAAAGCCCGGGACTGCCAAAATATATAGTTTGATTTGTTTTTAATAGAAACCCACAATTTATTTTTTAATGAAGTTAGATTTGAATCTTAAAAATCTTTTAAGACCCAAAACACACATAATGCAGTTTTACCAAAGCCAGTGCCTATCTTCTGAAGAAAATTAAAAAAGGAATGAGAATGAAGTGAGCATTGACAGATTGTAAACCACAAACACCGGTATCTACCGTCTGAAATGATTTGAATAATCTTATGGGGATTATTCTTCCGAATCGTGATACATGCTGGTGTGGTGGTAGAGCTGAACATGCAAAAAAAACAAACAAAAAACCCCATCAAAATTTAAAAAGGGAGTGGGGCCCAACTGGGCACAAACCCCTCCCATCCCCATACCCAACGTTTCGGAAAGATGATTAGATATAAGTGTGAAGACTTGACTCTCATTTGCCACTTTTGTCTATTTGTCATCCCATGTTAGTAGGGTGTTTATACAATCCTTAAGCCAACACAGGATATATTCCATTACATAAACCTTTTGTGTACTGTTGTTGTAATTTTACACGAGAAGCCATTGAGCTGCTCAAATGCTGATGTCAGCCTTTTGCAGATTGGTCACCTGTAACATAAACAGGATGGCTTTCTGAGTTACACAAACTGCACCCATTTTTATTTTTATTTTTTTAATTCCTCACTGACAAGGTCGGGATATCATTTTGACAAAGTGCTCTCACTGCAAAATTTTCTCGTAGCAAAGTTTTCTCGTATGGGCCTTGCACAGACCTAATACAGAATCTTCAGGGAATACAGTTGTTAGTACTTTTGAACACGGTGTTACTAAAACTCCCTTCGGAGCAAAAATATTAAAAAATGTCAAAGTTCAAATTGTAAACCATTTTAGGTAGAAGCATTTCTTTTCCTTTTTTTTTCTTTTTTTGGTGTTGTTTCCCTTCACCTCCAGCTGAACGCCTATTATGAATAATAATTATATATTGTACAGTGTACACTGTAAACCTGATGCCAATCCAGATCATAGGGAGAGAAAAAATACTTGTTGTGTTGAGAGTGTTTACTTCATTCAACCAGCAGACGGCGTTAGAGCTTAATCTGAGATAGATAGATAGATAGATAGATAGATAGATAGATAGATAGATAGATAGATAGATAGATAGATAGATAGATAGATAGATAGATAGATAGATAGATAGATAGATAGATAGATAGATAGATAGATAGATAGATAGATAGATAGATAGATAGATAGATAGATAGATAGATAGATAGATAGATAGATAGATAGATAGATAGATAGATGGGAGGATGGGCGGATGAAAGAATGGGCAAGCCTGTCAATATACCTAAACAAAATGCGTTTCTTCTGATGATCTTCTAAACACTTTTCAAAACAGTTTTGAGTTGCATGAGAAAAACACACTACACTACGCTACACTGAACGGAACGCAAAATCAGGAAAACCGAGTGGGAATCGCATTGACTTAACAGATTCTTCTTTGAAAGCCCCTCCCTGTTAATGCTACGTGGACTAAACGTCACTGTAAACTTTGCCAACATGAGCTACCATGAAGTTTAAACCAACTTAAAAAAAAAATCACGACTTATTTTTGCATTTTAAAAAAAATGGCTCGTTCTTATACTTCTGTTTTTTATCGAACATTTTAAAAAGTGGGTTATCGTGCTTCGTATGCAGGCGTACTTACTTTGTAGAAAAACACCAGTTTGGTCGGAAGACATGATGGCAGAAAGTTCAATGGTGTGAAATGTGACATCTCAACCCAATGGACGCCAAACACGGCTGTGCAGACATACATTTTACCACCGGTATGTAAAATAATGTGATCCTGTCCATGTCACGACCGATTAGGGAGTTACATACTTATATACTCTCATGTTTGTTTGTGAATCATCAGAATATCAAGTGATAAGAACTGCGCGCATCTGTTTTGTTGTTTGCTTACTTGCGGTGTAGCACTTCTCTACATCTTTCTTACGTTCTTTTCAATTCTGCTTGTAGAACTTCCACTTTTATAAATTTGCTAAGTCTGTGGTTTACAATAATCTGTGGTCTTTGCAGGCCTTTGAGACTCTTTGTGATTAAGGGCTATACCAATAAACATGACTTGACTAAGCTCATTGGAGAAATACTAACCCAGCGTGAGCCTGTAAAGTTCAGAAACTTAAGGTCTTTACCTCTATATAATCGCGCTCGTATGTGTGGATCAGTGTTTTTCAACCAGTGTGCCGGGGCACACTAGTGTGCCGTGAGACCTTGCCTAGTGTGCTGCTGGAATTTGCCTTATTGTATCTTTCCAAAAAATCAGGCCATTATTCAGTACTTTGCTATCTTCAGACGAGGAACTGTAATAGTCATCTATATCAGTAGGTGGCAGTAGATTTTTCTATACTTTTTATAGACTAATTATCTGCTCATGAGGTAGCACACTACATTTAAAAACTTAATTTGTTTAGCAAAGCGGTTTAAGAATGCACTGTGAAAAATAAAAACCTAAATAAAGCACATCATTCTTTTTTATTTTAAGCATTATTATTTTTCTTTTTATATACTAATTATGTGCTTATGAGGTAGTACAGTGAAATATTTGACATAACTACATTTTCGACGGACGGTGTGCCTCGGAACTTTTTTATTAATAAAAGTGTACCTTGGTTAAAAAAGGGTTGAAAAATGTATTTATTTACTGTCCTTCAAAGTCTGATTCATACAGCACAGAGTTGTTTCCCTCGTCATGCTTATTTTACGTTTACTTATATTTTTTAGGACGACTTTCCATTTACTGCATTTTTAACAATTGTTTCTGGTACCGTGAATGAAAATAGTGTTATAATGACATAAAATCAAATGTGCGCATTACATTGTTAATTACAGTACTCCTGCTTTAGCAAACTACACTGGTTTTAATTCAAACACACCTCCTCAAAGACCCAATTCACTCTGGGAAATTTCACATTAGCCACTCCCCCACCTTAAAACATTATCTCCTGGGATGTATACAATTCGCCATTTTTGTTGAAACGGTAAATTTATCCTAAAATTGGGCGATGTCTATTTAATACAACTATGATATTTTTGCAGTGCAATTCTAAACACTTTTATCCAACAAAATGTTTTCAAAATATTTTCCTATACTATAACTCATGAGCTGATAATCATATAAAAAGTATATTAAAATAAAACTAGTTATCTGCTTTCACTTACTGATATGGATGAATGTTAAAGTTACTTGGTTGATCACTGGAAGAAAACAAAGGCATGCTTATTTGCAAACTCAAAATTGGGCATTTTCCTGCAGCGCACTAGACAACGTCTCACGACACATTTATGTGCCCCGGTACAGTTGTTAAAAAACACTGGTGTAAATTAAGCATTAGGAATGTTAAAATAACTTGAATTAAATATATGATCTAGTTAGCGTGTTCCCTTAATAATATAATGCCTCAACACTAGTCCCAACATGAAAAGTATTCACTTTAACCTGGTTAATAAAACACTACAGTTGTGGCATTGTGTTTATCTCCTTAGATCCAGGGGCGGCTCAACCAACACAAGATGTGTCCTGTGACCAATACCCGAAGAAAATCATTTGCAGGCAGATGAGTGAACAGGGGCGATTTGCCTATGCTGCTCTGTGCGGTGTCTCACTGGGGCAGTTGTTTGCAGGAAATGAAAACAGGTACCAACTGGACAGAGACATTTAAAAGCAAACAGGTGTTTTGTACGTTTGTGTTTTTTTGTCTTGTGTTAGTGAGTTCAGGAAACAGTACCTGCATGGGATGGTCCTCTGGCTGGACTTGGATGAGTCTGTGATGCCCGTCATGGAGGCTTTCCTGTCAGGTCTAGGCTTTGAGGGCACTGAAACATTTTTGTCTATCTTGCAAGCTGAGGCGCTTATGGCCACAGGCGCCACCCCTATCATACAGGTATAAATGCAAATGAGCTGACATGTTTATTGCACCACTTAGCAGTTTGCCGCTCTACTGATGAAAAACGTACCGGTAAACATCATTACAACAAGAATGAGTAATACCAGTTTTTCAAAACAATGGCAGATGGACACAACTCCTGAGTAGTCGGGCGATAGATAAATCAAATCGATTGGCACTTTTTAAGCACCATATCTCAAATGTCTGTTTTTCTTTTGTGTTGTTATTTACAACATTTTCATGTTGAAGGTTGTAAAACGGCTACCAGTGAATAGCCTAGCATTGCAAGTTTTCCACAAGATAACATTTTGTTATTCTCTAATGTCTGAAAAACAAAACAAAACAAAAATAATAACACTCATTCTCTTATTGCAACATGTTTTTTTCTGTTTTTTATTTTTTTAATGACTTGTTTCTGAATTGCAGGACTTGGTGACATTCTCTGTCAAAGATGGTAAGATACTTGAATTACAAGTACACTGTGTTTACAGGAAAAATACTATAATTATGTAAGAAATTGAATGTATTTTAAATATTCGTAAAAGCATATTACAAGTGAATTATATACTTAGATTATTTTTGGGTTTTTGTAATAAACTCTCTTTTTGACTGTCACCAAAACAAAAAGTATCTGCATACTCTCAGGCCACTACGATGCCAGAGCGAGGGTGCTCATTCGGCACATCGGCTGCTTACTCCGAGTTTCACCACAAGAGCTTGAAGAATTTGAGGAGACGCTTGGAGAAAAGTTGACTGAAGGAGGAGAAGAGAGCGAGTAAGATGCCACACACAAAAGTCTCCCCCCAACACATGTTATATGTTTGACAAATGTAATATTGATGCAAAACACTGTATATTTTATACCAGGGGTCACAAACCTTTTTGAACCTGAGAGCCATTTTTGTTAGTGATTATCACAAAGGGCTACCAGTCGTAAATGCTTTTCTAAAATAGCAATTTATGTTATTACTATGTTATTACAAAGTTGTCATGTCATTACCAGGTTGCAATAATTCAAAGTATGGTTAAGATAGTCACAGTCAACCACTAAAACATTGTTCAAAGACACTGATCATGTCAATTTTTTTTTCATGCCATTTTAAATTTCCTTAAAAAATCACTACGGCCCATCACTGGTGAGCTGTTTTTAGAACCGGTTTGCAGGCAACTCAGGTGATTTGAGGGGGCTACATAGTGCCCTTGGCACACTATGTTGGAGACCCCTGACTTAGACGATTTCAATTCTTTGTTGACAAGAGAGGAATCATCCCGGCGGAGGAAAAGGGAAAGGGGTCGAAAAATTAGACGTTACCTTCTCATCGGACTGGCAACAGTTGGTGGTGGAACTTTAATAGGTGAATATTCATCCATTTTTTATGTTTATAATGTTGCTATAGCAAAATTGGGATGGATTTATGAGAGTAAATTGGGTACATAAAGCAAGATTTGTCAATCATTGCCTTCATCCATGTAGAAAGACAACTTTATCCTTTGATTCAGAACTCTTGGTTATTTTCTCTAAACTAGACCAAAATTTGATATTCCGTCCATCAATTGCCTCTAATAAAAGGTGTTATAAGGAATTATCAACTTTTCTACTCACTGACGCCATTACTGGATTCAGTGTAGCTTCTCTGTAATTCCTTATGTTGAAGCGTGCAAGTACGTGCATTTCCAAGAAGCTTGAATTGACTTTTCTTATTTCATCTTTTTTGGCAGTTTGGGTTGGTGTTTAGACTGTACTTGAATTAGGCCTTTTCTTACTTTCGCCATTTTCATGCTACACTAACAAAAAAAACGGCGGTGACGGGCAATTCACTCTGAAACCCCCTCTTTCCTCCTACCCAAGGTCTTTTGCAGCCCGAACAGCTTTGCTAAGAGTAATATAAAAGCAAATGGGCATGGTGTAAGGTAGCACGGCAGCACAGTGGTTAGCGCGTCCGTGAAACAGTTCTGAGTTCATGAGATCAGATCTTCCTGTGTGGAGTTTGCATGTTCTCCCTGCGCTTGCGTGGGTTTCCTCCAGGCACTAAATTGTCCCTAGGTGTGAATGAGCGAGTGTATTGTCTGTCTCTGTGTGCTATGCGATTGGCTGGCCACCAGTTCAGGGTGTCCCCTGCCCACTGCCCGAAGACGGCTGGGATGGGCTCCAGCACACCCGCGACCCTACTGAGGATAAATGGTGCAGATAATTGGATAGATAGATGGTGTAAACAAAACAATAAGGGCTCATTTAACTCATTTGGGCATTGTTAACTCATAAAATATTCTACTTTCAGCTTTTCAAGGACACATCAAATGGCATACTCCACCTTTAAATAGATGCATCAATTAAATAAATGTAATTTTCCACTTCATTCATTCCGAATAGAAACCTCTTTTTCGTTCACTGTAGAATGATTAGCAATTACAATTTTATAGACTAAAGTTAACTGATCCAAACAGCAAAACTTAAGAAACGATGTCAATTTAAAATGTGTTGTTGTTAGATTCCAATGTACATGCCTCTTAGCTATGGCATTTTTTGTATGGCATCTATTTTTGCATGCAATAGAACACTTTTTTTGTTTGTCAGGTGTGACTGGAGGGCTGGCAGCCCCCTTAGTAGCAGCGGGGGCCGGCGCCGTAATTGGGGCCGGTGGGGCTGCTGCTCTTGGTTCAGCCACCGGCATTGCAATCATGGCATCTCTGTTTGGAGCAGCTGGCGCTGGGCTAACGGGTCAGTGCAATGAGGAGTACACATTTTTTAAATGCCTCATATTGCTCTTATAATTGTTTATTTATACCCTTTTTTGACTTCACCTGCTCTCGTTGAAGTGTGGTCGTTACAATTAAAACATGTTTTTCCATCAGGGTACAAGATGAACAAGTGTGTCGGTGCAATCGAAGAGTTTGAATTTCTGCCGCTCAGCACTGGGAAACATCTTCACCTTACGATAACGGTGACAGGTTGGCTCTGCACTGGTAAATACAGTAAGTTGATTATTGTTTTTTGGGAATTTTGTCTAATTACCAGTGGTGAAAAACAGTAATTGGTTATACTAAGTCATTACTTTATTTCAAAAGTATTTCATGTACCACCAGATTACTGACACCAAAAGTAGCATGTTACTCTGGAAGTCACTAATACGAGTTACAGACAGGCTTGGGGAATAACGGAATGCGTGCAACGGCATTACGTAATCAGGAGACGGGAGAAAAAAATGTAATTGTATTCCGTTACAGTTACATAAAAAAGATGGGATCAAATTACAGTTACATGTAAAAATCAGGGTTACTTTGCAGGATTACCATTATATCTGAAAGCATTTTTATGTTGCACACTGCAAGCGACAATATAGAAGTCCGGTGTGTGTTAGTTTTAACTCTTTTTTTTTAATTGGTTCCTCGTTTGCATTAGCTTTGTTTACATTCACCAGGTCCGGTCGCTCTTCTCTCTTTCCGCTGTTTCATTCAGATTACACACACGCAACCCACTTTAGAAAAGTGAACAGTTTGTGTGTTTAAAACAATATTGGGTCATTGGTTTGCTCTTAACTTAAACAAAACAAAACAGAACATATCTTACCTGCCATCCAAAAGAGAATGTTTTATTTTTGCTCAGTACACTATACTACGCGGTTAAAATGTGAGTACTTTTTTGTTGTACTACTACCTGATCTTGGTTTCCTTTATTTCACTGCTTTGCTGACAAGAGAGGAATCTCTTATTTCGTTTTCAAGGTTACTTTGTTTATTTATTTTAAACAAAATTGAATGATTTTAGTTACATTTAGTTTACTGTAAATTCCGGACTATAAGCCGCTACTTTTTTCCCAAATGTTCAGCCCTGCGGCTTATTCAGTGAAGCGGCCAATTTATGTAATTTTTCTAATGGCCACTAGCGGCACTCGAGTACAAAAGGTAAGATTAAGACCAGTGGAATACGTGCGCCGAGGTAGACTGCATCCTCTTAGTTTATATTCAAAAAGTCCGTATGACAAAGGATCTTTCCGATAATAAGGAAGACGCCCTTGATGGCGACAGTTATGAGGAGAAGATGAGGACGGGTTACCGTGAACTTCGCTATTGCGGTTCGGCTTTTTTTAACAGATATGCTTGATGCAATGCGAGCGTGTTAGTAGTAGCGTGTTGGTACCTTTCACAGGCACGGTTTGGGATGAAAGTTATATTATTATTATTAAAGCTTTGAAATACCTCTCGGTGTACCGTATTTCTTTGTAAATATGTGTAACCATGTATAATATGTATTTGCAACTGTACGTTTTTGTAATGTATTTATTTTAGAGACTTATTGTGATATGTTTTCTACGGGCGAATCAAAAAGGGGCGGAGCAAACGCGGGCTGACGGGAAGTGGGGTAAAGCTGAGTTAAATCTGTTTGATGTTGCAGCGGACAATAGTGGATATATATTTTTCCCACCCTTAACTTTGGAAATATACATTTTTTTCATTGGATTACTTTCAACGGGACCCGGACTTTGAAGGTCTGCATTAAATTCTAACTACCGGTATCATTTTCAGTTCATGTTGCTGATTGTGGTGTATGGATTGTGTACTATATATATATATATAGTTACAGTCGCGGCACCTAAAGTCAGGTTCGGGATAAACTTGTGACTGTGTTACATGTTTTAATGTGGGGCGCATGCGGCTTATATACAGGTGCGGCTTGTGTATGAACAAAACCGGCAATAACTCCAAAATATGGTGCGTGCGGCTTATAATCGGGTGCGCTCTATAGTCCGGATTTTACGGTATTTTATCTTTTAATAGGATTTTTGGTCCTGGTTTAATGCAAAAGTAAACTAAATTAATCAGGTTACATGACTCTAATAAAATATTATTCGGACGATGTTACGGATTACATTTTTCAAGAGGCAATTAGTAACGATAACAGATTATTTTTAAAGTAACCCTCCCACCCTGGTTGCTAATAACTGTATATACTCACACTGTAGCTGACTGCCTGAATGTGCTTTGAAATAGCCAGCAGCAAAAGTGATGATGCGCCAGAGTCCATTGCCTGTAGGAGAGCATTGGTTACCTTAATCAGAGCTGTCTCAGTAGAGTGGTTAGCCCTGAATCCTGATTGCATTGATTCAAAGAGATTGTTCTCGGACATGAAATCATTCAGCTGCTGTGCCACTACTTTTTTAAGTATTTTAGAAAGAAACGGTAGGTTTGACACAGGTCTATAATTACATAAGTTTTCTGGATCAAGGTTGGGTCGTTTCAGTGTGGGTTTAATGACGGCGGACTTAAAAGCCGCTGGAACTACACCTGAGGAGAGTGATATGTTTAAAATATTTAGAACTGAAGGTGCAAGAACGCCAAAGAGACCTTTAATAAGTGAACCTGGAAGCAGGTCAAACTGGCAAGTCGTCGGTTTGGCCGTATTCACCATCTGTTTAAGATTATCGAGTGACAGTTCACTAAAACGGGGCAAAATCCCTGGACAGCCACCATGTCGTGCATCTATAGATTTGAGTGCTTTAGTATGTGTTGAATTAATACTGTCTTTAGCGATTTTTTTTCCTGTATGCTTTGGATCTTCTTAGTAAAGAAGACCATTATGTTGTGGGCAGAATGAGTGGAGCTATCTGGGATAGTCTGTTGCCTTGTAAGTGATGCTACAGTGTCGAAAAGGACCTTGGGATTGTTCTTTTGTGACGCAATCACCTTCGAAAGGTAGGCTGATTTTGCAGAGGCCAGGGCCGCTTTATACTTCAACAAACTATGACACCAGATTTGATGGAAAACTTCAAGCTTGGTAGCGCGCCATTTTCTTTCAGATTTCCTGTATTCTCGTTTAAGGGATCTAGTTTCATCATTAAACCAAGGCGTGCGTCTTTTAGGTCGTGATTTAAGCCGGATGGGCGCTACTGAATCCAGGGCACTAGCCAGGGTAGCATTGAATTCATTTATGAGTGATTCGATAGAGCCTATGCAGGAAGGAAAGGACGCAACTGCTCCTGGAAGAATATCGGAGAGCTCAGAAACTGCTCGTGCTTACATTGCGTCCATTGAATCCTTCAGTTTTTTTGGTACTACATTTAGCTAGCACCTCAAATGTAACTAAATAATGATCCGAGATAACTGTAGTACACGGTAACACCATCATGTTTGAGGTTGAAACTCCTCGAGTCAGAACCAAGTCGAGCGTGTTTCCGTCTTTATGGGTTGGCAAATCAACCAGTTGATTAAAACCAAATGCATCAATTAGAGACTGAAACGCAACAGTGAGTGAACTGAGTGGGGAGTTCATATGAATGTTAAAGTCCCCCATATTTATAATTGTTGGAAACCGGACTGTTGGGTATTGTTAACACATACTTAATGGAGAAAATATTTTACTTTCAATTTTTTAAGGACACCGCGAACAACAGACCCCACATTTATGAGAGATAGCATTAGGCTTTCATTCTTGTGCCAATACTTTGAAAAATGCAGTATTCAAAGTAACATAAATCATTTTAGAGGTTATTTTTTTTCTTTAACACTACGCTCGGGGATTTTAACATTGCATTGTACTACATTGCAATTTGGGGATAACGCTTTATTTAGCACTTTGCTCAATTGTACTTAAAATATAGCTTGCCATTTCACTCGAATGTTACTTTATCATTTAACTATAGACACATCATTTTAGCTAATGTTACCAAAATTATAACATTGCGAAGTTTCTGTTCTGACACTCATGGATTGGCAATGTGATCTTGACCCACAGTCACTCTTTTACAGGTAATAGCTACTTGCAATTTACGCACTGTCAATAATCGTGCTCATTCAGGCTCGTTTCAGGCCCCTTGGTGCAGCCTGGGAGAGTGCGGAGAGCAGTACTGCTTAGTGTGGGAGTCGCGTTTCCTCAGGGACTTGGGCTCAGCCATGACCTCGCTGTTGGACGGGCTGGTCAGCATGATGGCTCAGGAGGCTCTGAAGTACACCGTTCTTTCAGGTGAAGCGAAGAAGACTGACAAGATCATAAGTTGTCTGACATCTTGAAGTGTACTTCAGTGTAGTCTACTGAACTCGTTGAATTTACTTCATTTTAATGTGTCAAGTGCTTTCACACATCTAAATCCATATACAGTGGCCCCTCTAACGACAAGCTACTCAAGATACGAGAAATTGGATACATGAGATCAAGCAAATATCTTGCATTACAAGCTTTAGAAAGACTTTCATTCAGTGTTGTTCCATTGAACATTAAGATGAAATCTGCAGAAATGTGAGGGGTGTACTCAGCAGTGTGACATACTGTACATTTTATTTTCTGTATCTGCTTGACAATTCATAGCAATAGCAACCGAAAGTCTCACTGACCTTACTTTAACTCCTAAAGAGATTTAATTACTGTAAATATATTAAAATTCACATTACACGAAGGAACTGGGATTTGAAATAGAAGTTAAACTGTATTCAACATTTGCTTGATAAGACATCAAATGCAAAACAAATTCTTCTCGCTTCTTGTATTGTGACATTTTATCTTAACGTGCTTTTTTTTCTCGCTTTTTTCTAAGTCTTTTATTACGTTTTAAACAAGTATTACCACGTCTAATCTCGTTGTAAACAATGTTCACTGCATTGTCATCAGTCACAATTAAGACTGTTCTATATGTTTTTTGATGACTTTTTCCAGGTATCGTCACAGCTCTGACATGGCCCGCCTCTTTGCTCGCTGCGGCCAGCGTCATTGACAACCCTTGGTGTGTTTGTCTGAATCGCTCGGCAGAAGTGGGGAAACATCTCGCCCAGGTTTTGAGAAGCAGACAACAGGTAAGAAGACGTGATCTTCAACCATTCCAGGCTTGTCAAGTCTTTGAGTTCAAATGACAGGCACATTATTTTTTGATAAAATGGGTTGTCTTCTTTATTTAAAGGGGAAGAGGCCAGTCAGTCTTATAGGTTTCAGTTTGGGGGCCAGGGTTATCTACTTTTGTCTTCAAGAGCTTGCTAAGGATCAAGGTATGGATATATCTTCTTACATTTAACCTCTTCTGCATTTATACTACTTGTGTCTATAATTGTCCTGTGCCTTGTACGAAACCAAGTACTGTACAACTAATTGGTATACAGTGTAATTTGTATGTGGTTACATTGCCCTGCACAGCAAAGTACAAATCTTGACCTATTGGCAGAAAATATTGTGCTTATTTTAATTGTATTTATTGTAGTTTGAAGTATTTTAACTTTATTCTATTACTAATGCCTTGTAGCATAGTTTGGATTTGATTCCATGGACATGACAATTTTTTTGCATATTAGATGAGTTAAGGTGTCATCAACCAGGGAGTGTTACCCCTTTTTTCAGACATCGGAGTGACTTGTCCATGCATTTTAACAAGGACTACAATGAACAATGAGTTTATATTTAGTTAATCAAGTAGGATTTTATAAAATTTGCTGCAGCAAATCATGTGTTTTTACTCTTAATGCTGACTAACAATTAGGTAAAATATTCATATTCGAGTGTTGTTGATGTGGTCTGTTTTAAGCGCTTGCTGAACTTGCAAATGTGATTTTATCTTGAAAATGACGGCTTTTATTAAAATGGCGTCTAAGTTTTCTAACAATGTAGAACATGTTTGCTATTGTAATGAATGATGTTACAAAATGGCACAACCTATATAAAACTATTGATGTCTGTGCTATCACTTTTCCTCTTGGAGTCAATATGCTTGTCATAAAAAATATTGCTGGAGTTGGTTTGTTAACCAGTATTCAAGCAAAGAGCCACTTGTGGATAACTTCCTCAAAAAATAAAACGATCAAACCACAGAAAGGATCTTTTTTGTTTCAATATTGTAGGTTCTGAAGGTGTTGTGGAGGATGTGTTTCTACTGGGAGCTCCTGTAGATGGCTCAGCAAAGGCTTGGGAAAAAATGACCCAGGTGGTGGCTGGAAAAATAGTCAATGGGTACTGCAGGTAACCTGTTTTTGCATGTCAGAGAAAATGCTGGGTGTTTAGTTGCAATTTATTTTGACCATTTAGCAATTGCTGTTTTGTCAAGGTTGTGAGCCAGACTTTTGTCTTAATTGAAGCCCTCTTACTTACATTTTCCCTTTTGTACACATTTTAGAGGTGATTGGCTCCTGGGGTTTTTGTACCGAAGCTCAGCTGCTCAGCTCTGTGTTGCCGGGCTACAACCACTCAGTGTCGTGGATCGCCGTGTCATTAATGTAGACCTCTCATCTGTGGTGAGTCAATCGGGTTTCTGAAGTGTTAGTAGATTTGTTATGTACATAAAAGTAATTGGGACATGGTAGGAGTTGAACATTAAACCCTAATATGTCATATTTCTTAAAGTTTGTTGAGTAATATATATACCGTTAATTCCGGACTATAAAGCGCACCTGATTATAAGCCGCACCCATCAGATTTTAAGGGGAAAATCGATTTTGTCCATACACAAGCCGCACCTGTATATAAGCCGCATGCACATACATAAAAAAAACACGAAATTAATCCAAACCAAACTTCAAGTACCGCGAATGAAACTAAAAGTCCTTCAATGAAGCACACAGTTCAAACATCACAGCCGCCAAAATGAACGCAAAATGATATGGGTACTTAAAATTTGTTGCAGACTTACCGATTCTAGGTGCCCGTTGATAGTAATCCAAGGAAAAAAAAGTGTATATTTCCAAAGGTAAGGGTGGGACTAATATATATCCATTATTGTCCGCCGTGTCCACAAAAACTCACCTTTACCGGTCCCCACTTTCCCATCAGCCAGCGTTTGCTCCGCCCCTCTTTTTTTAATTTGCTCGTGCAGAATAAGTGTCTCAAATAAATACTAATAAATACATTACGAAAATATACAGTTGCAAATACATATTACACATACAGTATTTACAAAGAAAGACGGTACATCGAGAGAGTTTTCAAAGCTTTAATAATAATAATATAACTTTCATCCTAAACCGTGCCTTTGGGAGGTAGCCTCACGCTACTAAGAACACGCTCGCATGCCATCAAATTAGTCTGTTATGTAATTAAATGACGTATTCGATAGAGTCACGGCTGATAACGGATAATGGATAATTAACAAAGAAAATAGAACAATAACCCTTATAGTCCGGAATTTACGGTAATTTAAGGTGGTGGGGTTTATGGTTTGAGGTGTCCTTCGAAATGTTAAAGATAGAATATTTTCTCTCATGTCATTGTTAATAATGCACTAAAGAGTCCCAATGCTTTTTTCCACAGCGCCTATTTGCTTTTATCATGCTTTTAGCAAAGCTGTTCACATTAGGTAGAAGGAATAGGGGGTAGAGGGAGTGTTTGAGTGCAATGTCATGTTCGACCCGGCAGGGTTTTTTTTTTATTACTATTTGTTAGTTTAGCAAAATGGTTAAAGTAAGAAGAGGCCTTCTTCAAGTACAGTCAAAATGCCAACCCAAGACCGATGAAAACAAAAAGGATTTATTTCACGACCGTACGGCGCAGTCTCCTTAGCTGGTTCTATTTCTGTATTCAACACTACACAGGGCACAGCGCACGTTCGGGCACGGGGGTGCTGGGGCACTTTTTGGAGGAAAACGGTGCGGCGGCTGTGGCGCCAAGAATCACATATGTTTGATATTTTTGGCACTCAGTCACATAATTCTTCAAGTGTGAGGGGCAGGGGGGAAAACCACGACTTGAGGCATGTTCTCCAAATACGAAACTTGCGTGGATCTGAGTTTACTTTTTATCCTCAAGGAAGCGAATGGTCCGCTGGCGAGATGGAAATTCCACCTGTTTTTAGAGAACCGGCTTTTTAAGCTCGCCTCGCTAAAAAGAGCTGACTCTTTTGGCTCCCTGGCCGCTTTTCGGGATTTTTTTGTCTTTTAATTCATATATTACCAATTATTATGTGTTATTATGAATGACGTAAAAGGGGGAAAATAAAGCAAAATTAACTCTCAAACATTAACAGTGGAAAAACACAGGAAATATGAAACAAATATTTATAAATCTATAATGAAAAAGATAAATCCAAAATAATTTTTACCTTTTCATACTCAATAGATTTAAGTCAACAGCATAGAATCCCTGAAAAAAATCACAAGGTAATAAAAGCGTCTCGAAGAGAGGCAGCTCTTGATAGCCGCCGGCCCCCTTTATTCACTTCGAAGTGCCGGCTCATAGAGCCGTTTTGTTCGCAAATTACACGAGTCTGTTAAGAGCACTGTCAAATGTGGGGCTCACATACTTTTTTTCAACGCCGCCTTCATTTGCCTTTTCTTTCGGCACATTAGTAAATACTGTAGTCCTAATTGCTATCTATCAATATGCTATTTTTAATGGTAACATGATCCGAAAATACGTTACGTAAACATCTCGGAGGAGGGAGGACAACCGTGCCACTGAAAACATTGTTAGGTGTGCCATTGGCATTCTGCAACCCAAGGCGTCTACACCCAACTCTGTTGACGTCAGGTATGCGCGGGGCCTGCCCACCTGTCATCCTTTAGCGGTGACGCCCACACTTCCCTCTTTACAGTTTCATCATGTCCTCAGCTTCATCCACCGCTTTACATGACACACAATGGTGCACTGCACGATAGGGCTTGTCGCACAATTTAAAGAAAATCTGAGACTTTTATGTGCGCCGTATGGTCGTGAAAATACGGGACTTGCAAGCGCATTATAAACAAGCTGACAGAGAGTCCATTGTTGACACAAGCCAGGAGATGGCGGCAGCGAGTAAAAAAGTTCTGAATACAGTAGAGCTCCTGTAAAGTTGTCTTGTTAGCAATATAATTAAGGGGCTTTTTGTTTCCTAATTTAATGAGCGAAAGTCTGGAACATACTTGCCAGTCAAAGAAGTACATTTTATTATTTTGTATTTCAGTTGACATAATTATGTTTATATAGTTCAAATTTCTATTTGAGGTTATTCCAGTTTTACATCTTTCGAGTACACCCGACAGCAAAAAAAAACATTTACAGCAGTCTCAAGGTTTCTGCTGTTGGTTAAACAAACATTGTATTTAACCCTGACTCTTAGTCATGTCGACCTGATTTGAAAGAAAAAAACCTCTGAGTTATCAGTTCCAGAACCACATATTTGAGAAAGTTACATTAAGCTAATGAGCATGTTTGCATGCATGCAGTAGTCAGATTGAGATCGAAATGTGGGTTTTTTGACCAATGGTGACAAGAGTTAATCTTGTATATGTGGCGTTTGGTAAAAAACCCAACTGGAAGGGGCGAGGAACGAGAGACGTCATTACGCCGATAGACATTCTTTCCACTTTTAACGTTTTACATTAAACAAAAGATTATTGTATTTATGTCAGTCGACACAGTAGATGAAATACTGTTGTTGGGTACTCCTCGCTCTTTCTTGTTGCTTCTCGTTTGTTTACAAATTGTGCTCATAGATTGTCAGAAGCATAACCTTACACTGATTTGTAGGCATACAGCTGATGCATTTTTTTCGCAGTAGTGAGAGAAAATAACATGTAATCTGAATCGGTGAACATTCGAATTAATGTGCATGTTTACAAGGCTTTACAAAGGCTTAAATATTAGCAATACGGTTTGAATTCAAACCTCACATATGAACGTTGCTGGCTGCAGTATTACCTGGCTCACCGGCGCACTAAACAGCGTTTATGGAGCCACGATTTGAAAAGTCACCATGGTTACGGGATGCAGAGGGCGGTATTTTTGACACCTCCTGAACTTGTGCGCTCATATGATGCTTTGAATTATTATATAAAATAAATAAATAATGAATTAATGCAGAAAGAAACAATGGTCTCACCTGCTAAGCACATGAAGTTTTAACAACATTTTTGAAAAAAATGTTCCGAATACTTTCACGGACCCAGTCCCCCATATGCAGAAATGTGCTGTGCTCTCCCTCGTTTTTCATCCAGAACATGAGTGTCGCATCTAAACTTCCAGGCTCCCACCCCTGCCAGTTGTTCAGACTTTTTTAGTATTAACGTTTTTATGCAGTTTGATTATGCTTTATATCTTTTATATTTTATTATTCATCTCATAATTTATATCTGAATTGTCTATTGCATATAATGTTTCACAACGTTGATATCAATGGGATTTTTTTTAATGGGAATACAGAGTCTGCCCTACTTACAAACGAGATGGACGATTCTAAGTTGAATTTGTTCCTAAGTTGCTTCAACGCTATATTTTGTATGTTTAAGGTTTATATAAATATGTTTAAGGCTTGTATAAGTAACCTGTATTGTTTTGTAATAAGAAAATAAACAGTTGATAAAATAATGTGCTCTATAAAGATAAATAAAGTGAAGTTCAACTTACTTGTGGAAGATGGGCTTCAAGAGTTAAGCTACTTCCTCCTCCGTGGTAGAAAGTGGGCGAAAAAATCGATCCAACCATTTTCTCAACTGCATCAAGCTTTCTTATTCCACTTTCACGGCTTGCCTCTTGTTTACATTTTACACCAACCATATCAAATGGATGCACAAGATATTAAACAATAAAAACGCCAAAGTTCTTAGCGCGCTAGAAATACAGTACACGTCGTATTTTTACACACGAACTAGGAAATTTGTTCTTCGTGGTGGATGCTGGATGACCTCTCAGCGCCAAGCGGCGGAAAGAAACACTACAGTACTGTCCTGTACTCGGAAAAAGGTGCACACAATACAAAATCTAACTTACAGCAATGTCTGGAAATTTTTGAACGTCCCGAGATAAATGTTCGTCATGTACCATTTTTTTGTAAGTTGAATGGTCTTAAGTAGGGGAGCGTCTGTACAAGTGAATTACCAATCCCAGAAATGAAAACACTGGTGAAGAAATTATACATTCTCTGCAGGAAACTTCTGTGTGTCCTCATTAGTCTAAACATGATTCTCTCTTTCATACCATATCGAACGGGTTTACATCCCGTTGTAGATTGCAGAGGTGGTATCAAACACCGCTTTATTCTCATTCCACCATTGTTTGATGCCAAGACTAATGGAACACAATGTTTAAAATATTTATTTTATTCAAATTCCTTTTTAAGGAAATGTTTTTCCATATATGAAAAGTAACATATATCACAATGAAAAAAAAAGCTGTGTGTGGTGTATGTGTATATGTGTGTGTTTATAGATGTATAATTGAAATGAAATTTAGAGGGATGTCTTTGTTTCCCAGGTGAAAGGTCACCTAGACTACATGCGTCAAATGGACACCATTTTAGTGGCTGTGGGAGTTCCCACTAAAGAGGTACCAGGATCCTCCCTCATGATTTCAGAACCCGTGACGGTTTGTAACGACCCATTGGATCAAAGCCAAATTAAGTTACAGCTCCAGGAACCCCAAAGCCGGGTCCGGGAGGTCGAGACTTGTATGTCAGACACTAGTGAGGACTCAACAAGGACAATGGATTTGGCTGTTGGCTGGGACTTCCCTGATATATCAGACCTGTTGAACGACCTCAACAGTGATGACGAAGAATCAGATGATACACCCAGAAAAAGGAACAATGAAGCAGTCCCTCAGGAAAGTGTCACTGACCAATCTGCTATGAATGTAAGTGAAGATCAGGCTGAGGCAGATGATGAACACATGTCATGGAGCTGGGATGACACAAATTGGACTACATGAAGCAGTCAAAAACTCAATGGACCTTAAATTTAAGAAGTTTAGTCAGTCTTTTGTAATCACTTTTAGAAAAAATGTGATTGACAAAGGAATTTTGACTAACGACAGGTGAGAGTAATTGAATCTGTAAATGAAGGAACTTGGCATAGGGATTCACAATATGATGATATTAGAGCATAAAGGAATTCTACAAGATTGGTTCGAGCCTGGGGCAGCACGGCGGCGGGTGTGTGGCACAGTTCTGAGGTCGATCGAACCTCCTGTGTGGAGTTTGCGTGTTCCCCCCGTGCTTGCGTGGGTTTCCTCCGGCCACTACAGTTTCCTCCCTCATTCCAAAAGCATGCATGTCAGGGTTATTGGCCGGTCCAAATTGTCCCGAGGTGTGAATGGAGATTGAGTTGTCTCTCTGTGTGCCCTGCGATTGCCTGGCAACTAGTTTAGGGAGTCCCCGGCCCAATGCCCAAATATAGCTGGGATGGGCTCCAGCACCCCCGTGATCCTACTGAGTATAAGCGGTGCAGATAATGGATGGATGGTTCGAGCCTTTTTTTAGTTTTTTCTTGTTAATAATTCACATTCTACTCAGCAAACTTGATTCATTCATCTGTTTTACATTTGTGGGTTTCGTTTTCTTTTAATTGCATCCATTTCAAAATTAAAAATGGCTGTGAAAGAGCAGCTCCATATATAGTTCACGTTTGCACACACTATGCTGTTGTTTGCTAAGGTCTGGAAATGTATACTGTACATCGGCAAAGCCTATGAATCCCTAAAAGTACAGTGTTGTAATATTGAAATGTCTGCCTATCTTAGGAATCATTGTATGATTAATTCATTTATGATGTTTTCATTTTTTTTGTCAGAATCCTATAACTTCAGTTGAAGTGTATATTTTTAATTCACCTTAATTCTTAGAATATAATTCATAATGAGGGACAGGGAAGCGTCAATATCAACTCACAAGGATATGTGATCAGCTCATATCCCTATTATAATCAGGCCAGCTTTTTGACACCCCCACTTCTTGATTTTAAATAATTCCAACACATTTAGGGGAAGAGGTCTCTTAGACTTAAAGGGGACACAATGGCAAGCTGGGTGTGTAAATAGGCAGATTCTTGAAGGCCAGCGGCTGTAGAAGATCATATCAAGCAAACTCATTTGATCCCCACAGGCAAAGTTTGAGTGGCTTGAGAAAGGGTGATAAGGCCATCTTAAGTAGGCCAGTGCTCTATTTAATTGTGCGATCCCTTTAATTTTTGACTTTGTAGAAAATGCATGGACTCACACTCAGTTTAAGCAGCTTAAAATAGGGAGTCTTTATTTTTGTCCATTTTTTTTTCTTGAAATGTGTTTTATCCAACATTATTAAGCCGTGGCATTGGGGCACAGCAGGCGATAGGGCATAACACTAACATGTCACTGTTGGTAACAACATTTTTAAGAAAAATATTCTGAATACTGGGGCAGCACGGCGGCGCAGTGGTTGGCGCATGCCGCACAGTTCTAAGGTCCTAGGAACCTCCTGTGTGGGTTCAAATCCAGCTACCGGACTTACTGTGCGGAGTTTGTATGTGCTCCCCGTGCTTTCGTGGGTTTCCTCCGGGCACTCCGGTTCCCTCCCACATTCCAAAGACGTGCATTTCAGGTGGATTGGCCGGTCCAAATTGTCCCTAGGTGTGAATGAGCGAGCGAGTTGCCTGTCCCTGTGTGCCCTGCGATTGGCTGGCAACCAGTTCAGGGTGTCCCCTGCCCACTGCCCGATGATTGCAGGGATGGGCTCCAGCATCCCCGCGACCCTACTGAGGATAAGCGGTGCAGCTAATGAGATGAGATGAGATTCTGAATACTTTCACTGAGCCCAGTCCCCCATATACAGAAATGTGCTGTGCTCCCTCCTCGTTTTTCATCCAGAACATGAGTGTCATGGTAGCTTATTTGACCTTGTTTACATCTTTCAAAATAATGTAAAATATTATGTTGCAGTATGCAGCTTCAGCTTGTTTGAAAAGTGTAGACCAGGGGTCTCCAATGTGGTGCCTCTAGGCACAAGGGTGCCCTCCTGAAGGAGGCCCGTTCTGAATATAGTTCACCGGTACTGGGTCATTGGGATTTTCCAGTAAAATGAATGTAGTTGTTGACCGAGCCTATCTTACTTACAATAAATAACCTAGTAACAACATAGCAATAACATGGTAAGTTGCTATTTTAGAAACTAGTAGCCCTCTGTGCTAATTTGTCAGAAAAAGTAGCTCTCAGCTTGAAAAAGGTTAGAGACTCTTGGTGTAGACAAATGAAGTAATGTTAACATCTTTCAGCGTTTTATTTACAATTGATGCCATAATTAATTGTTTACATATTATATGAATTTTCAAGTCAGTCGTTTTACAAGAGTTTATGAAGTAAATGTGTGGGTTTTTTTGTTACCAATTCATGGCTTTTGTTCTTTCTGATATCTCTTGCATTTACATTATCCAAATCCATGTTATTTCCCCCCTTCATGTATAAATAGGGATCAGAATTTTCCGCGGATTTCCGCTGTTTTTGAACCCCAAAGGTCATTCCCGTAAATCGTCTAAATTCGATGAGAAAATATTTTGGGGGGGTGAGGTATGATACGTGACTGTTTCATCACCCCAAGTTAGCAGTTAGAGATCGCGAGAAAAATCGGCAAAAAGAAGCGCAGCGCATTAGATCTATAATACACAACAAATAGATCGACTCCTACCATTGGTCGATAGGTTCGCTGATAACCAATCAGCGGAGCTTTTGTTCAGAGCATTGGCTTTCTCAAACATGGCGCTCCTTCCGGTCTTTTAAAACGGTGAAATGAGTGTTTGAAAAAGTAAATATGAAAATACTAAGAAAAGAAGACGAGGCTTTTGTCTCCGAGATTGATAAAGGAATCAAGAATAAATTTAAGTGGTCATGGCTGGAGAAGACTGTCACAGACTGACATGTATTTTCTTTAAGCATGTTCAGTTTTTGCATTCTATTTTCAAATTAATGATGAATGGTTATTAATGTATATATTTTCATATATATTGTTGATTAGTAGCTAAATGCAAGGTCCATCTTCATCATCAAAACACAACAACAATGGTGATGGTTGTAACATTGTAATCCCCCAATTGTTTTAAACATCTTAAAACTGAAAAAAATACATGGTTTCTGTTTTGTTGGATTTAATTCATTCTAGTGCAATTTTCACATAGCAAATAAGATAAATGCCGTTGGCTTCGGGTGGGTTTGCCCCCCTGAGCCCCCCACCGGGCTCCGCCCTGGACCTGGCCGGGACCTGCGGCCCCTGGACCCTGGCTATTTCAGCTGAAAATGAAAATCTCCATTCTGATACCTGTATAAATGTGGTATCAAACATCTACATCTGTATTACAGTATTTGTGCTTTACTGTTATCCCAGGTGTCATCTGCCAATTTCTTGGCAAAAAAAAAAAAAAAACGCTTGCACATAAACAATTTACAGGTACAGATCACAGAAGAAGATCAACTGGCTCACAACAGCATAACACTCAATATAGGGAACAATTAACTAATTAATAATTCCGATGTAGCCGCTAGCTGGTAAAATTCACGAGTGTCCCCTAAACCAAGCTAGCAAGTGGTTCAGCGTGCAATGGAGATAGTCATCGAGCAGCTTAATCTGATGCTATGGCGAGTTTTGAAATCTGCTCTGCTAGCGTTGCTAATGCTAGAACTCATGGCGAGTTCTCCGCAGCTGCGTGCCCTTTGCATTCCTTTTTTTTGGCAGTTTAATTTGGTTTGATGTCCAGTTGTCTAACATACTTGTTTCTGTTGCTCATTGATTTCTACAAATGAGATACATAGGTAGAAAACTTGCGTTACTCAAATGGACTGTCTACGATTGCTCTGTTGCAGAGGTAGGATAAGGCCTTAAAAGCATCCAACCCAGGCCTGACAAATTAATTTGATTTGCAGGACCTGGTCCAAAGCAAACCCAAAATCTTATATTTACTTTGTGAAGACTCCGGAGAAAGAGGAGAGTCAATTTAAAATAACAAATTAAAGCCTGTAACAAAGTCCAAGTTGGACAAGACTGAATGAAATTGTACAGAAACTAACAATTTTCCATTATTGACGCATTTTTTTTCAAGAGTTTACAAAAACATTTTAGGATTGTTCTGCCAAACCGTCCTATCGTCTAGTGACGTCCTACTTTGGGCTGACCTGACAGCTGCAACTTTGTTTTCTTTATAATTAAGTAAAACCAGCATCACTGAAACTCGGAGTTGCAGACATAACCTTTATTGATGATTTAAAACGAGGGTAGTTTTGCATACATACACCCTGTGAATACCTTGGTCAACAAACACTGTGCTAGAAAGCTACCACAGAAAAACACACATCAGAAAGCTGTATTTTGAAGCAGTGTAAGAGTCAAATGAGACTGAATAAAACGAAAATCGTAAGTACTCACTGCTTTCTAAGGCACAAATTGCTATCACCGTTGTGCCTGCGTATGCACACTGGCTATTGCTACTATGTCTATATGGGTAGCAAGGCATTTGAGATCACCGTCCATCGTTTTGACGGGTTAAAAATTGGGCCATGGTGCACAGCAAAACTACATACTTAAGAATCTAGTGCAGTACTTAGAGAAGCAGGGAGACAGAACAATAACTGGTGGGTATTTTTTTTTTTAAAAGGGGAGGGGGCCGAAAGATGCCCGGCTGCACCCGAACGGAATGATTGACAATTTTAGGCCAGACCCAGCTTGAAATTCGGGCCGGGCTTGGGCTTAAGATCTTAACTATGCACTGTTGAACCCCTTCTGGTTCATGCATGCATCAGTCTAAAGACAATACTTAAACTCGAAAATATTCTAAACCACGATCAGGTCTCAAGATCAGTGGTTTAAGATGACTACCTGATTAGGAAGATTAATGGGCAGTTCCATTCCAGCATGCTCGACATCCAGCAAATTGACCGCGTCTGTACCAGTGGCAGGTGGCGCTGTGGCGTCGGAGGCCAAGGGAGATGGTGGCCCGCTGCAGATGTTAGGGTCTCCCGAGTTGCGTAGGGACAGGGAGAGAGCCAACGATGGTTGCCTTTGCACCCTCGAGGAAGAACAGGGCAAGAGCTTGCCGAGTGCTCGCTTGAAGTCTCTCATGAAGAGAGGGTAGATGATGGGATTCATGGTGCTGTTGCAGTAGCCCAGCCATGTGAGTGCATCGAAAAGCGCCAGTGGCACACACTCGCACACTGCCTGATTGAATACAAACATTTAGTTCACTTTGAGTTACAACGGTCTTAACTATGCCTCTAATTCAACAGTTGTGATGTTGTTTATTTTAGCTTTTGTGCTGTATGGCTTGTAGGTACTTCTGGAAAAGACAATCAACTTTTCAATCAGTACAGCTACATGGTTGCAACTTGTGCCGGTAAAAGTACCAACTATAATGCACACCTGAAAAATTGAAATAATTTGATAGTGCGCCTTATAATCCGGTTCGCCATATGTGCCATTAGTATACGGTGGATACAATTGAAAAGGCAGTTACAATTAAATATAACTGTATAAACTAACTGTTCTGCCTTTGAGAAACAGAGGTGTCTTTGAGTCCCCTCTTGTTATTAACAAGTTAACTGTTCGTTGCTAAAAGGAAAAGGAGGGCAGAACTTTGACAGCAGCCCAACTTTTTTGTGTTACTTTGGACAGTAAATGTCTGCAAGAATGAAATATATTGTGATTACTTGAAGATTTTAGTTTAGGGTAACAGTTTCTACAAAATTACTTACTCTGGTTTCATTTGTGAAATAGTACTGCATTTAGTAACTGTTCTGCCTTTAAGAAACATATAGAGTGGTCTTCGAGTGCCCTCTTGTGGTTAACATATTGCTGCTAAAATTAGTTAAAGTAGGGAAAACAGATGTAATCATATTGTTTATGTTCTAAAAATAAATGATTTATGTTTAAATGTATTTATTTTTTATGCAATACTGGTTCTTACTGTAGTTTAAACTCCACACGCCTTGTAGTCGTTTGCGCCTTATATATGCAAACTATATAATAAGATATTTCTTGTGGGGTGCGCCTTGTAAACCAGTTTACCTTACATTGTGGAAAATATAGTAGATTTAGCTGTCAGCGTTAATGAAAATTTTCAACATTTTAACATATCTATATAAAGTTTCAGTAAAACCTAAAGATGAAACTGTGATCCATAGTAGTGTGAGAGCTTTTCAAAAGGCTTTGTAGTTAAAATATAGAACAGGGAAAAGCAAATTTGATTCCTGAAGTCTTCTTTTCAGCATACTCTGGAGGTTTTTTTCCTAAACAGTAGATTCATGCTCATCACTCAACTCTGAAGGAGCTTGGTAGGCCAATTTAAATGAACTGGTTATCAAGGACTATGTTTGCCAATTCCTGCTTTAGAAAAAAAACTCCCACGCACGCTACAGTGATGTGCAGTGAGGTTTGTGTCTGGTGAGGCACAGTCAGATTTACAAATACATGAACCTACAGCTTATTCATTTGATTGGCAGAGCTTGAAAGTAATATATAAACCATAACATAGAAAACATTTTATGGTCTTACCTTGACTTCTTAATGAAGTCTCTGCGCTCTTCCTTTTGAACAAAAGTATCAATAGATAATCCACCACTATTAAAATAAAGTCCATGCGACATGAACAAAATTACTGTATGGCTTGGCTTGCAATTAGCTTGCTAAATTATCACAGATTCTATTGGTTGGGGCTTAGTTGGGCACCAAATCTGAATCCTAAGTCTCTCTGCCATGAAGCAAGAGAATTGCATGTCCCACTCTGCATCTACAGATGCTCAGTTAAGAGTTACATACTTATCACAAAATAATAATGTGAAAATTTAACGACTTTAAAAAATATCCGAATTTTGTGAAGTTAAGAAATTTAACACAGAGTAAAAATTATATAAAGATTCTGATGTAAACATATTTACCTATGTACAGTATCACTCTTTTGAAATCAAAATTGCATTTGCCTTCCCAACAGATTGTTAAACTTTCCACTAGACTCTCACAACTCTTTTGAAGTAGCATTACTACACCAATTTGAAGTCGGCTATACTTAAAACATCAAAATCCTCCTAAGCAAAGCACTGGCCATGATATTACATATTGTTTTTGTTGCTTTAGCCCATATATTACCGATCTGCAGAGCCGTTTGGGCCCCGAGCCGCTTCTCGAAAAAGACACAGAATTCCCATCACAACGAGCTTATTTGAGTGAGAGTAGCTACTGGGTAAAGAAAATAACCTGGTGAGTTCTCCAAACACGTAGCACAACACACAACTGGGTACACACAGATGACAGACAAAAAGTTGAGATGAGTAAATTGAATAATAGCAGTCCTTCTGTTAATACGTTTTCCTGTCCGAGCTTTTTCGGCTCCACCCATCACCTTTCTGTCCTCCATTTTAATCTGACTCACATTATTAGCGCTGTTCTGAGTTAATTTTACCGTTAGAGAAATGAAGAATGGTGTTGGGCCAAACCAATTTTTAATTAGAGAGGAGAGTACTCACCAGATGATAAAACACACCTCATTTTCTACAATGTTAGCTGCGCTGAATGTGGCCAAATAGCTGACTAAAGAATGAAACCACGAGTAAGGTTAGATAGTGCAAGTGACAGATACATGTTAAAATTGTTTATCTTATCCAGGCAATCCAAACTTGACTTTGACATAAGCCAGCCCTTGAGAAATCTCCTGCTCTTCCCAAATAGTCACTCCGGCACTGGACCTAGGTTTGCCACATCCCTATGCAATTCTTGGAAAACTATTCATACTTGAGTTTCCTGGTAATTTTTCTTGATCGAGCATGTTTGTAATGGATCGATCTTTTATTAACAGATGAAGAGTAAAAGACGGAAACAGCCGTTTGAGAACAGCATACATTAATACCGAAATGAAACGATGGTTGGAGGGGGCAGAAAAAAAAAATGAAAAAAGGAGTGTGTGCGTTTAACACAACACCTTGAATGTGAGATAGAAGAGGAGTGCAGTCACAGACTGCTCTGTGGGATGCAGTTTTGGACCAGGGAGACTAGATTTGGAGGGTTGCTTGTGAAAGGGCACAGATGGGGAATCTGGAGCTTGAAAAACACCATAAGTATCATTAACACTCATTGAGATGGGGAGCTTTTGGATGGCTTTTAGGATAAAAATCAGCAAGCTAAGATGAATAACAAACACAAGTGATGATGACAAAATGCTGTTTTTTTGTTTGGTAACATCAATCTACAATTTGATTTTAGCCTTTGCTGGTTTGTATAGACCAGTGATTCACAACATTTTTTTCATCAAAAAATCTTGAGGCACACAATCCATCGAAAATGTTTAAAAAATAGATATATAATTATTAAATTCATGATCTTTAAAAAAACCTTATATGACTAATGAGTTTTGAAAAAAATATATAGTTTGTGATCACCTTGGCCCAGGTTATTCGTTTTGATTTTTATTTGCTGTAATTTTTGGATTTGGCTACATTTTTTTCAAGTTTTATGATTTATATATTTTGATTTTTTTTTTTTAGAAAAATAACTTAAAATGACCACAAATAATCCACAAATGAACATTTTCTTTACTACAATTTTACTTCCAACTTTTTATAAGTCAAAATAATCATTAAAATCAGCAAAATATGCTCAAGATCTTTACTTCATTGGATGTATTTTATTATTGTTCCTAGTGCCATCTTAAACAGCCTCATCAAACAAAAGTAGTTATTGTATATACTGTACTATTTTATAAGTAGATAGTTTGTGTATATATATTTTCTTTTT
This sequence comes from Urocampus carinirostris, assembly GCF_059441175.1. NCBI lineage: Eukaryota > Metazoa > Chordata > Actinopteri > Syngnathiformes > Syngnathidae > Urocampus > Urocampus carinirostris. The sequence goes on along the minus strand of NC_142351.1, from coordinate 33,993,557 downwards.
TAAAGTAGTCTTTTGCCGCCTACTGATATGGATGAATTTTACAGTTACTCAGTTGATCATTGGATGAAAGCTAAAAGAGGGATCAATGGCATGCTCTCGCAAAGATGAAATTGGACAATTTACTGCAGCACACTAGACAAGGTCTCAAAGCACACTAGTGTGCCCTGGTACAGTGGTTTAGAATATATGCAACAGCTTACAAATACAAAATTAGATTTGTATCTACACTACCGTTAAAAAGTTTGGGGTCACGAAGACAATTTTGTTCCCATGATAAAGTCACTCTTTCATTTATCAAATGAGCTGTCCAAAGTCTTTTGCCCATTTAATTGCTTCCTTTTTTTGGCCAGTCTCAGATATGGCATTTTCTTTGCTAGTCTGCATTAAAGGCCAGCATCTCAGAGTTGTCTCATCACTGTAAATGTTGACACTGGTATTTTGCAGCCACTATTTAACCAAGCTGTTAGTTAAAAATCTTTAAGGAAGGCATCTACTTTGCAAACTAAAGAATCTAATGTACTTGTTATATTGTCACTTATCTTTCTACTCTGGTTAGAGCTTGTTTGTGCTGTTCACAAAGTGAGTAGTACACGCTGCCGTCTTTAGCTTCTTGGCAATTTCTTGTGTGGAATAGCCTTAATTTTTTAGACACAAGAATAGAATATCGAGTTTGACAAAAAAGTTCCCTTTTTCTAGACATTCAGCGAGTTGATGCTCAAGATACTCTATTAGCTCAAAATAATGTCAATTTTATAGCATCTTTAACCCGCAAACTGTGTTCAGCTGTGCTGACATATATGCACCACAGTTTTCTAATTATTCATTAGCCTTCCAACACAATTAGCAAATACAATGTACTAATAGAACACTAGAGTGCTGGTTGCTGGAAATCGGCCTTTATACACAGAGGAAGTTACAAGCATAATGGCCCAGGGTTGCTGGGCTTAGCATTGCCAAGCCTGGCGTTGCGGGCTTGGTGTTGCCGGGGATTCTCCTTGTGCAAGGTTGTTAGGGCCATGGTTTGTTGAAAAATCCACTAGGAAGTATCAAAGAGCAGTACGACCGCATGCAGCTCCAGAGGCGCTTGTACACAAAGGCAGATGTTTATCGATTTTGTTTGTATTCATTGGGGTAGCCTTGACACGAAACATGGTTCAAGACACTCCCAGTGGCCTTAAGTATTACTTTTTAAATTTTCATGAAAATTGTTTCAGCCTATAAGCCACATACAAGCACAGGCACTTCCACACAAATCAGGACTTATATAATAGTCTAGATGGATTGCGCTAAAAAGCAGACATTTGCAGCTAAAATAGTCATTTGCCACATTGACAATGTATGTGATGTAGTTCTGATTGGATTTATGTATAATAATAAAAAAACAGGGCTTCTTCCTTAAATGCCCCCAATAGGCAGGTAGGCGCCTTGCATGGATAATGCCACTATCGGTGTGTGAGTGTGTGTGTGAACCACATTGTAAAGCATTTGCAAAAGGCTAAATAAATGCAGACCATTTACCTCGTAAAATGTGAAGTCTATATATATATATATATATATATATATTTATATATATATATATATATATATTTATATATATATATATATATATATATTGTGTATTTCTCTAAACATTCCCCTAATATTCACTGTCTATATGTCTTTTGCTGTTTTAGTCTCATGACTACCCAATGTTGTGTCAGTCTAATGTCTACCCAATGATGTGTCAGTCTAAAGTCCACCATACTTGTACTAAATAAAGCCGGCTGCGGAGGGGAAGCGGGAGAAGGACGATTGTGAAGCCGAGAACACATCCGCTGTGTTTCTCCCCGATTCTCCCCCGCTGCAGCGGAACAAAAATGTACATTGTCTCTGCCTGAATTTCCTTTTATATCTGATGACCAGCCACACGGGGTTTACCCACAATTTGGACCCCACATAAAATAAGAACATCTTTAAGTGGCCCCTTACTTTTGGACGGTAGTGTACACTCTTTTTTACATAAACCATCATACATACATATTCATTTTGGAAAAATGACAAAACAACCTCTGACTCAGTAGGACACCTCGACAGGGAGAGAGAATAGATAGGGGGAGGTATCTTGCTATTTTGGTGTTAGATATTTAGGAGACACGAGATCAAATATGATATATACCGAGGGATATTATGCTGGGAGATGAGCATTAAAATATTGTTTCTCTTGACTAACCTGAGCCATGTTGATGATGAAAAAAGGTAGCCATGTGCAGAAAAAGAGTCCGAGAAGAACTCCAAGTGTCAGGCTGGCCTTCAGTGCTCTCCGACCTTGCCTGTGAGCCAGATGGCGCTCGCTGTTCCCTGATGGCTACAGTCAAAAAGAAAATGTCTTCTGATCCATTTGAACGAAACATAGGACTTAGCCTTGTGCACAATAACAATCACTAATAAACACATTGGATGCTAAAATATTGCTATCATTTGATTGATTTGATTGATATTTGTCTCGAATGCACAAATTTAAGTGATGACGATGACCTGAAAAGAGACACTATGTAATAAAATCTAACCACTAGATGATGATGTATTTTCTAGTGCAACTGAAAACGAGTGCTGCTAAGCATAAAGAAGCATACTATACAAACTACCGAGACTCAAAGTGACCAGACCGCACCATTTCTCTTCTCTCGGTCTTGCCCAGCCTTTTTTTTTTTTTGTGGCAAAATGGCCGTCAATCTTGTCAGCTTCCTTTCAGATGAGCCTCATGTTATTTGAAATAAATACAGTAATCCCTTTATATAATGCGTTTCACCCTTCACGGTCTTGCTGCTTCGTGATTTTTCATCAGGCATGGTGTTCTGCTTTGTGATTCGCGAAAGCGTCCCTAAGAGAGGTATTGGTAAAACATGAAAATACATGATTAAGCATGTGAAAAGTGTTTCTTGTTTGAATGTATATTAAATTTTAAAATAATTGTAAAAAAAAAAAAAAAAAGGTTTCTACTTCACGGATTTTTTTTCTCTAAATATACGTTTATATGATAATTCAGAGGGCGGCAAGGCGACTGGGGGGTTAGCGCGCAACCCCACGGTGTAGAGGTTCAGGATTAAAGTCCAGCTACCGCAGCCTCCCTGAGTGGAGTTTGCATGTTCTCCCCGTGCCTACATGGGTTTCCTCTGGGCACTTCGGTTTCCTCGCACATTCCAAAAACATGCATGTCAGGTTAATTGGCTGGTTCAAATTGTCCCTAGGTGCGAATGAGCGAGTGAGTTGTCTGTCTCTGTGTGCCCTGCGACTGGCTGGCAACCAATTCAGGATGTCCCCTGCCCAGAGCCCGAAGGTGGCTGGACTCCAGCACCCCTGTGACCCTACTGAGGATAAGCAGTCCAGAAGATGGATGGATAATATATTCAGCCACAATTTGCATGCAGGATTTATTGTAGTGTTGAGCTACAAGCATTGAGGAATATGATAGTAAAACATACATCAAATAATTCTTAATGAGCAATATTATCTTCAAATATAAAGAGAACATTTTACTCCAACATTTTTTTATTTACTTCTGTTTCCATACATTTTTTTCAAGATCATTAGTTTTTCTACTACTATATTTTATGAATATGAAACACTGCCTATCACTAAACACCATGGTAGGACCTAGAGTTGGGCTCAGTGCTTCAAGTGTACGTGTTTGGTTAATAGCAACAAAATGATTCTAGATGGATTTATCATTGAGTTTTAATAGTTGGAGCTCGAGCCTCTTTTCCTGTTAAATTACTGTCAAGCTGTCACAATTTCTACATTAGTAACAAATATTTTGATTCTAACTCTACAGTGAAAAGCTGAAGTTAGAAATGCCTGCAATGAAAAGATTTTTCCACACAATGCATTCTCCAACAATACCCAGTACAACTAGTCCTAACTCTTTAACTGTGATTTTTCCTGTCGCTTGTCTCATCCCTTTATTTCAATGTGGAGGTTGAACACTAAGGGCGACACGGCAGATGAGTGGTTAGCCTGTTCAAATCCAGCTACCAGCCTTCCTGTGCAGAGTTTGCATGTTCTCCTTGTGCCTGTGTGGGTTTCCTCTGGCACGGTTTGCTCTCACCTTGCAAACAAATGCATGGCAGGTTAATTGCTGACTCCAAATTGTCCCTAGGTGTAAATGAGTGGTTGAATTGTCTGTCTTTGTGTTCTCTGCAACTGGCTGGCCACCAGTTCAGGATGTCCCCTGCCCGCTGTCCAATGACCCTTCTGCGGATAGGCGGTGCAGATAATACATAGATGGATGGGTTGGAGGCAGCACGGCGGCGCAGTGGTTAGCGCGTGTGCGGCACAGTTCCCCGTGCTTGCGTGGGTTTCCTCCGGGCACTCCGGTTTCCTCCCACATTCCAAAAACATGCATTTCAGGTTAATTGGCTGGTCCAAATTGTTCTTAGGTGTGAATGAGCGAGTGAGTTCTGTCTCCGTGTGCCCGGCGACTGGCTGGCAACCAGTTCAGGGTGTCCCCTGCCCACTGCCCGAAGATAGCTGGGATGGGCTCCAGCGCCCCTGCGACCCTACTGAGGATAAGAGGTGCAGATAATGGATGGATGGGTTGGGTAAGGGAAGTGGTGCAGTTCCATAATGCACATTGATAGAGAGGCTTAAGTTACCCTTGAGACCAGAGACGACAGTAGTAGTAGTAATTAAAAAGTGACAACCAGCAAATGTTTAACCATGCTCTGTTGTTAAATTGTTATGTTGCGAAGACATTGTATTTTGGCACGCAAAGACGGTTCAATTTACGTACGTATTAAGCAAGAACATATGGAGGAACTGGATCTGGTTAGTTTAAACAAAACGGTTTAAAAAAGCCCAATGGGCCACATGTGCCCCCCAAGACCGTATTTTGCCAAACATAGGCAGGGTTGGGTAGAGTTACTTTAACTGGATTACTTTCAATTACTTTTGGATTACTCCAATACCAAATATGCTAATAAAAGACAAAAAAAAACAACTAAATATGAATAAAATTATGACTCACAACACGTGGTAAGCTTTCTCTCATGGCTTTGATCTCTTTGATCTCCAGCAAAACTAACATAAAATGCGACAGAAACAAAATGAAAATAAATCCAAACATCATTTTTGCCGTTCCATGTATTCTGTTACTCCCCAAGCCTGCACAAAATTTAGTAATTTTATTCATATTTAGCTTCTTTTGTCTTTTATTAGCATATTTGGTATTGGAGTAATCCAAAAGTAATTGAAAGTAATCCAGTTAAAGTAACCCTACCCAACCCTGAACATAGGTTTAATCTAATTGAGGATCACACAATTTATAGTTTGAAAAAACATTTTGTGTTGACTTAATTATTTTCAAAACAAAACTAACATTTTCAAAAAGTGGAAGCCAGAGCCCTGGCATCACCTTGTATCAAAACTTGCACATCACCAGATTGGCATTCATACTTACCGGTACATTCTGTAACACTGCGGCCTCCTGATGACTACAGTCCTCTCCATATTGGTGGGTTCCATCCCCAAAAGAGGGAGGCCGAGACGGTTCCCCCAGAGAGGGATGAGGGTGAGGTTGGTGACTTAAGGCCGCAACCCTCCTGGCTTGCCTACGAGCTGCCAGAAGAATTCGACAGTACGTAAAGCAGATGGCACTAGATGGCAAAAAGAACGTGAGCACGGATGCCACTAGAGCAAATGGCAAGGTGACCTGTAGGCGGCACTGAAAGTAAAGGCCATGGAGCTGGAAGTATGATGTTGGGTACAACAAGTCCGAGTAGGAACTGATGTTGCTGCTTTGACCTTCCAGGTCTGAGGGGAGCTCGCTGAAGTGGCCTAAGCTGTGCCACTTCATCTCGATGGGCAGGAAAGAAGCGAGCGCTGCCAAGCCCCACGCCGCTCCGACTAGGAGCAGTGCCCGAGGCAGGGTCATCCTCTGCTTGTAGCGCAACGGTGAGATGATAAAAAGATACCGATCCAGGCTGATCACGCACAGGTTGAGGATGGAGGCGCTACAGCACATGACGTCAAAGCAGAGCCAGACAGGGCAGAAGGCCGGCCAAAGCACCCAGGCCCCACACAGCACATTGAGCATGGCGGGCGGCATAACCACCAACGCCACCATCAGGTCCGACAGGAACAAGGACACTAAAAAACAGTTGGAGGTGCATCGCAAGGAGCGATGGGCAAAAACTAAGACAATGAGCACCACATTGCCGCACACGGTGACAAAGATGATGATGGTCAGGAGGAAGGCAAGCAGCCAGGGACCGCTGCCGTCGATGCTCAAGAAGCTGCAGTTGTAGCTTCCGACGGAACCCGAGTCAGGCATAGTCTTTGGGAAAACAAGCTCCAGCCTTCCCACTCACAAACCTGGTTAACTGAATGAAGCTCCAGAAAATTTCTGTCCAACTCCAATGGGTCTTGACGTTATCAGAAAATTCCAAACACTCTCTTCAATCCATCACAAAAACCTTTTTTTTGGAGTGCCAAAATGAGTTATCCAACAATATGAAGCATCACAAGAAATTCTTCAAAATTTAATCTGTCCCCACTCTGTGTTCTTGTTTTCACAAGTCTTTGCTGGGCTCTTCCTTCACTTCTATTCTGAAGGCGGAGAAACAAAAAGCCACACTATGATCATCTTTAACGAGGCGCATAGGTATCATGGTCCTTGTAATGCTGCCTTCAAAGTCTCTCGCTCCGTTTAATCCCCGCGTCGTCCACTCTAGCGCGCCTCCCCTCCGAGGAGCACAGATTCTGAGAAGGAGTGTGTCGAAGCGTTGGGCTGTTAATGCATAACCATGCACAATCACAGCCAAGTCATTCTAATTCGACAGCCATCGGTGCTGGTGTGGGCGATGGCACTCCATGTTTGGTCACGGTGTTTTGTACCAAAAGGAGAAGTTGGGATGCTTTATGAAAAGAAATGACTTGTTTTAAGAAGTATTTTCCACCTACATTAGAAAACACCTTTCAAATTAGCAAAATAATATAACACTTAAAGTAGAAATGATGTATCTCATAAAACAGGGTCGTCAAACTCATTTTAGCTTGGGAATCACATTGTAGAAAAAACCGAGGGACGGACGAGTAAATTACTGGCATAAAAAGTGTGCCTAAGCTGGAGGGCTGGGGGTCTTTTGGTGGCTCACAATTAAATGGTTATTTGGGGATGTAAGATTTGATGATCAAACGATTATTGAGGGGTTTTTGTTCACAAGATTTTCTTTTCTTTACTAAGATTTTATCTCTTTTAGAGTTTTGATTCACCATACGTTTGTTAGAAAAAAAGTAAATACATCAATCTTATTCATTTCCACTACAGTTGGTTTAACTCACGGAAACTTATCCAGACTGGAAAATGACAAAATAACATACCAACACAAATTTTAATGATTTAAAAGTATTTTCTGCTTTTTGTTTTAATTTTCTTATCATAATGTCTACCTAAATATGGGAGGTTCAGAACACATTAGTGGCAATGGGGTCTTACTTTTCTCATACTCTGACGGATTCATTATCTACAATTCATAGTCCGACATGTTTTCTTGAATAAGTAAAACCATTTGAGCTGATAAAGGTGAAAACTAAACTCTGAGAATGGGTAAGTGTAAAGAAAAATTGTGGAGCACTTTGGGATGTCTTCAGTGACTTGAAAAGCGACCCATTAATACAGACCATTTACCATTTAGCTTTGCTTTGAGATTTCATATCTATAACCCTTCCATCCATCCATAATCTGCACTGCTTATCCTCAGTAGGGTCGCGGGGGTGCTGGAGCCCAACCCAGCTATCTTCGGGCAGGGGACACCCTGAACTGGTTCTATTATAACCAATAACCTAAAATTGTGAATTAAATAACTGCCATAATGAAGTAACTAAGTCATAGAGAAATCCTTAATTTTGGAATATTTACATTTATAAAAATATTTTTTTTGCACAGCAAAGGGAGGTCAGTGGTTTTGGGATGTGCCATTGGTATAAATGGCCACTTGGGATTTGTCTCTCTGTATATGTCTGCAAAAAAATGTAATAATGAGCTTTGCAAAATCTATGCGTCCATTTTCTGAAGAGGACAGTTTTTCGGCTTGTTATTATAAATGTGGAATGAAATAGAACCTTATCATATTGTGGAGAGTAGTGTAATGGTCCTATAGAGGCAATCATCTAGCCTGGAAAGCCAGACTAACTTTCAGGATAAAGTTGGTTGGTGCGTCAAAGAGTTTGGTCATGTGAATCACCAAAAAAAAGATACAAGTGAAAACCTATATTGTGGAAATTGGCGTGTCGTTTTCAGTCACCAACTAGCAAAAAAGAAAAACCATAAAAGCAATTTGATTTCCCCTTTTGAAATAAATTTACTTGCACATATTTGTTTTCCTTGCATTTGTGTAGGACTCAATCAACAATCCCATTGGGTTGTTTTCATATCATTTTATTACATAAACAGACTGTCCTGATCAAGCATATGTGATACAAAGCCACACTGGGGGAGGGTCTTCCAATAAGCAGACATTGGTGTCTAATAATAGGGGTACAGTGCAAAAGCTGACTCCATCCGCCCATGCATCATTCCAAACGGCTTTCATAGAAGCAAAGCAAATCAATCTTAGGAAAAAAAACAGTCCTTTGACGGCTTGAGACAACTAGTCCTGTTGAAAAACAAAACACAACACTCATTTTAGAAACCTGGGAAAGTTCGTGAGTGAGGGATTTAGAAAAACACAACAATCCACAATGGCTTCGATGAGCAGGTAGTTAGTTGCCTTGCATGGCTCACGCTGCTATCGGTTAGTTAGTGTGTATAAAATGGGAAAGTGTGAAGCACATTGTAAAGCGCTTTGGGAGGTCTTCATTGACTTGAAAATTGCTATACAAATGCAGAACATTTACATTTACAACGGGTGTGGAATAATCTTAACCCAGAATAAGTTAATACTAAACCATAGTGTAGAATCGTCTTGATTGTCATTGATAACAGTGTAGTCAACATTGTTTGCAACGAGATTAGACATGGTTTTTAAGGATAAACAGCTTAAAAACACAATGATTCCAGAAACTCAAAAAAGGAAAATGAGATAAAATAATGTCAGGAGATATAGACAAAAATATTGATACGGTAGTGCTTGGAGACTGGCCTAAGTTGCAAGGGCAATTGCCTTTTTCAATATTAGTGTAATGAAAAATAATGCATCCTAACAATAGTGCAAAGACAAGTAGTGCAATAACATTTAGGAGCAACAAAATATATGTATATGATGTATTGATGTTCATTGACTTTAATAATGTTTATTTTCTATGTGGAAGCCCAAAAAATATTGGAAAAGCTAAAAGCTTAGTTTTACGTTTTTTTTTTCATTTGTGTGCGTCATTGTATAATGGCAAATAATTATAGGAAAATCAAAGACGTTTGACCATGAGTGATACTGGACAGATTGATTGCTCACAGAATAATAGAATGTCTATACATTACAAAATGTGGTCAAATCCTTGTTTTTTGACCAAAACCCTGCATCGTCAGTTTTGTTTCAAACGATTGGATATCAAATAATATTTCGAGCTGGAGCGACAAAGTAACCATGTCATATTTACAGTACATGTTATTATTGAAATTATATAGTTTGGCGTGCTCAGTGCGGTTCAACACTGCAGTCAACAACTAACGTTTTAAACATTTAATAAACAATCCAAATTAAATGGGACATAGGGAAATTGCCAAAGTACATTTGATTGTGTCAGTGTTCTTCCTGTTGTGATTTTCTTTTGTATATGAAATTTGTAGTTACCTTTTTATAAAGCAAGTAATGTAACCTCAGGTCATTCTGACAGTTAGCATATGCCATGCCGAGGCCCATCCCAGAGCCAAGCGTAATAGGCCATGTGTGTCCTAGAATCGGAAAAACCCCAAAAAATGCAGCATTACATGTTAGTTAGTTCATCAGGTAGAGAAGCAAAAAAAAAAGAAAGAAATGTTGAAAAATGCATTAACTTACGCTTGAAGAAGAGGACAGAAAACACAATTCCCAAGCCCAGACCTGTGCCTACAAAATAAAAAAATGAACACACATTGTATCACTGATGACGTCACGGTATGCTGGCTGCGTTTGAAAATTGTTACACTGTGAAAGTTGAAAATGTAAGTCTAAGACTGTTTGTGTACATTGTTTAATATCTGATGGGGTTTTATGTTAACTACCACTGCACCTCCTTTCATTATTTGTCCAAACTTTTTGTGAATTTTGGGTATATGTAAAAGCAAAATGATTAAACATTTATGTCAGCTCCCTCCAGGTGAGGATCATGTTATGTCGGATAAATACAAAGGTCTCGACCTATGAGTAATTTAAAGTCGCATGGGATAGTTCATGCATTTTTGCTTATTATTCAAATCATTATTTTTTATCATCAGGATGCGTTAAATGATACACACTGTCCCTCAAAGTACAAATCCATACATACCAGGAAGAAAAATAATGCTGTGGTTGGTTGGCCAAAATATATGACGAAATGCACAAATAAATGAATACATTTTATGTATGTCATATATTTAGGTAATATTCATGTTCATAAATAAACATGGCATATATTTGAAGCCATTTATTTATTCGTACGTTTATTTATGCATGCAGCAGAAACAGTTCTCCACGATGTGTTCTTATATGTATATGGAAAATATGCAAATGTATATCTACATATGGCAAGACTGGTCATCGATTTCTAACCGTAAAAAATACCAAATAACAAAAATGCTGAAATGAAATGCATTTTAAATTACACCATTATCTACGAACATTTATAATGAAGGTTATTTGATTATATCGATGACCTAAGTACTGAGTTGTGTTTGAGTGCAAGGGGAAATCAATGTTTTTCCCCTGGTCATTGACTTGCCCTTTGCTAGCTAGTTAGCTAACTCGCTACTCAATGACAAATCCTTCTAAAATAGGTCTCTCACTCGTCCTCTCCACATTTGTAACAAATACGGATAAATTTGTAATTATTTACCGAGCTTAATGACTCCGTCGGCAAGGCATCGATCCCACTTTTTCCCCAGCTCTTTCTCAGACATGCTGAGCTTTTAGCATCAAGCTGGCTCCAAGTGTCAAATGCAGGCTTGTGCTGCGTTCATGTACAATCGGATATTTCATCAATCAAAAACCAGAATTTATTTCAAGGAAATCAAAGAGTGGGATACACAAAGGCTAAAATTTGGATAATAATGCAAAAATAAAATAAAAAAGAAAGTGCTTCATCATATTGAGCTCGATTGAATTAGTAATTTATCCTTGATTTACGTAAATGCAGCACGTGGTTCTCGCGATATCAGTGTAGTGTAACGCTGGAAACTCACGAAGAATTCAATGCAGCCAACAAAATAAACCATTTTAGTTTTATCAGTACAATTCTATTTACAATTTTCTAGACAGGACATGATGACAAAAAAGCAAATTTATCATAATATTTCTGAGTTCATGGGACAACTAAAAACAATGTATCAATTGTCAATCCACTAATTTTAAAATAATATAAAATAACCAAATATTTTGGATGACGATTAAAATAAAGTTTTGATCATCTAGTGAAGGGGTCCATTTGCAGAATCTTGCGTTTCACACAAGGCAAATTTGCAAAACTGTAAATATGTGCGTGAAAGTTGAGGTGGTAGATTCCATATTTTCTAGAGAAAATATAATTTTCATCAAACAACAAAATTCTACTTGCCTCATACTATACAATTGCTTCTTTAAAAAAAAAAACTAAATTTACATAATCTTGGCAATTAACCCCGTAATGAAAAGAGGACATCAAAACATCCCCCACAACATAAAAAAGATGTGGTTAAACAAAACATCTGGTGAAGATTATTAACACATTTCACAAGGCCTAGAAAAGACTCGTACATTTTGAATTAATCGTCGGAATTTTCGTGTTTGTTTTCTGGAGTTAATGTCGCTGGCTTGGTGCTTTCCTCTCTTGTCATTGAGTCCTTACTGATGGCCAGGAGGTCTCGAAGCTCCTTGTTCTCAATCTGGTCAACAAAAAGTGAGGGAAATATTGTAATAAAAAATGAAATCAAAAACGCAGCAAAAATGTAACGGTAGTTATATATATATATATATATATATATATATATATTTGTACAAATATAGCTGTTATTTTGAGGCATTGTATTATCCAATAACATTTTCAAGTTTAGGTTAGGCATCCTAAATGACGATTTCCCCATTTTTCCCTGCATAAAATTCTACAATATGCAGACTTTGCAAATCACTCATGGCAACACTACTCTAATAATAGAATCTTTATTGTGGCAAGTCCCCCAAATCACCCAATTTCCAGTGTCCAGTGGATAAAGATTTTCAAACTACATTATTATTGTATGTATTCATGTCAAGTGATAAGTTTTGTAAACTACAACCTGTAACATTTCATATGTTAACAGTTGTAATAAATCATTAAGAAACATAATAGAAAGTTGAAGGACATTCGTTTGAAGTTACGAAAAACCCTACTTACTGCCGTGTCCTGTTGTTAGAATCAAGTATTGCATGTCTGAATTGCAGTTCAGTGCATCTTTTACTAAAAAACATCGATACCACCGACTTTTAATAGTGCTTGTAAATTTTCATCAGACAGATGCTTAGCATATCATATGTGTGATGCTGATTCATTTTTAACTGAAACCATATGTTTTAAGAAAATGTATTCTCGGTACAAGTGCAGGTATGTTGGCTGTGCCCAAACTTGTCAGTAACCCTAACCCTAACACAGGGTGATCATTTATTAAATATTCCCGTTGTATAGCTTACTGTCAATTGAAAATAACAGCGGAAAACAATAAGGGTTGAGGTGATGACTATTACTACTCATCTTTTTTCTGGATTTCATCATCCATCCACCCATTATCTGCACCGCTTATCCTCAGTAGGGTGGCGGGGGTGCTAGATCCCATCCCAGCTATCTTCGGGCAGTGGGCAGGGGACACTCTGAACTGGTTGCCGGCCAGTCACAGGGCACAAAGAGACAGACTACTCGCTCATTCCCACCTAGGGACAATTTGGACTGGCCAATTAACCTGACATGCATGTTTTTGGAATGTGGGAGGAAACCGGAATGCCCAGAGCAAACCCACGCAAGCACAGGGAGAACATGCAAACTCCACACAGGAGGTTCGATCTCATGACCTCAGAACTGTGCCGCACACGCGCTAACCACTTGCAAAAAATATCATTCCTTCAGTTTTATATGTTTGGGATGGCATATACTTAAACTGGGAGAGGCAAACAGTCTGAATAGCAGACGCTCTACATTCACAACAAGAGGTTAAGAACGCATGAAAGATGTGTGCATGTAGACAAATGTTGCACGCTCCATCAAATTCTAAGCCACTAAACTCCTTACCACTGGTAGAGTTCAATAAAACGTAGACATTTTTGTCTGTGTTATAAAGTCCAAACAAAAAAGGGTGTAACAATACAGAAAAGTTAGACAACCGATATTTGTTGGCATATATGACAAAAAAAATAGTTACCTCTAGTTGGGCAAGTTTCTGTCTGATGGAGCAATAACGTTGATCATCCACTTGCATTGCTTGTCTCATAACCTGGCCCATCTCGCATATTCGCTCCACTTGGGTCTGCACTTCCTGGATAAGAGCCAATGCCAGATTAAATCTATATACATTTGCATTCTCTTGTAGTTATAAGTGGATACCACAAAAAAGAAAAGAAAAAAAAGGTAGCTCTACTTTTGCATGGTCTTCATGGAGGGTAAGGACGGGTTTGGTGTCTAGTTCTTCTTCAGCCTTCATCATCTGGAGCATATGCTTACGATAACGTTTCATGATCAATTCTAACGTATCCTGATGCTCCTCAAGAGATAACAAGAGCTCTGCAGACATTGCATGTCAAAATATCACATTGAAAGTACAGTCAGAACTGGGGAATTTAGGTTTTCATTTCCAAACCTTTATTCTCCTGCTGGAGTTCCTTGATTTGTGTATTCTCCTGAGTTAAAAGTATGTGAGGCTTGAATTTCATCATCTCCTGGATCTCTGAAGAGTCATCTGCTTGCTAAAGAGAATATAATGCAATGTAAAGCCATCTGTACATGAATCATCAACAACTAACAATAAATTACTGAAAACTTAGATAACATAGATAATACTGGCCAACATTTTTTGTATTACTTGCATATTTTTTCTATATGTTTGCACTGCTGAATCAGGATTTGCATTTGATTGTCTCCATCAAGTCCAGCTTTTGCTTTTTAAGTTGATTTGAAAAAAAATCAAACCGTGTGACAAAACGTATAACATTTTTGTGTCACCTGCAACTCCTTTTTGTAAATACACATCATCCTTTATCACCCTAAGTAGGGAACTTCAGAAGGAAAATGTCTGCAAAAATATATTGATACCTGAGAAAATATTGATTGAGAATGATACACTGATTTGTGCTTTTGGAGAATGTTCTAAAGTAGAACCCTTTTGGGAAAATATTATTGCATGTGTGGAAAAACGGTTGAATTGTACACTTCTTAAATCACCAAGACTGTCTTCTTTGACCCACTTGGACTTTCAAAATTCTCAAGACTAGATTGTGAATTTCCCTGCGGGGATGAATAAAGTATCTATCTATCTATCTATCATCACCTGCACTTGGACAATTTTGAGACACTGTAAGATCCCGGATAGCTCAGCCAGAAAGATTTGGAAAACACTAAGTATGGATGTAATTTTGGGTGAAAAAAATGCTGGGAACAGCAAATGGGACTAATTAGCACCAAGACTTTAGGAACTTTTTATCCACAACCACAATCTGTTACACCTCATAGTGCATAACACCACACTCCTCGGTAAGTATACTGTTTATCTATTTTATTTTTTCCACATGACTAACTGTTCTTTAGCTTGTCGGTCTTTGGGTTTGTTCGGGGTGGGATTTTTTTTCCCTTTTGTATGGTAAGACACTGAACCCCTAATACACCCAATATGCAGGTTAGCGCCTTACATGGCTGCACGGCCGCTATTGGGAAATGTGAAGCACACTGTAAAGCGCTTTGGGAAGTCTTGACTTGAAAAGCGCTATATAAATGCAGATCATTTCATTTAATTTCATTTAAAATCGAATTAAAATTGTGAAATAAAAATAAATTTCTCACGCTGAGGTTTTTGAAGTTGTTATTAAATCACTCAGGTAGATTTCAGATCAAGTGACGCTGTAAAGCCCCTTGATACTTATTTATTAAGGACAGTACAAATAAATGTGATTTGACTACACTAACGACAACATAATTGCTATTTACCAAAACATTGTACTCCCTCGTGTATCAGTTTCTTCCAATGGCTGCTCTATTCATTCGCCTCACAATATATTCCATTCTCACATTTGGTGATATGACAATTCGAGCTCACATCAGACAAGAAGTAGATCCTGTACTTGTCAGATACAGTAGATATACATATAAAAAAATAACCAATGCAATTATGTCTGACAAGAGTTCATAAACAATAAAGGTTAATCTTTATGGACCAGTTCGTGTTGTGTTTACAGTAAATGAATACCATACCTTGTCTGGAAGAGCATTTCCAACCTCCTTCATGCTCTGCACCTTCTGACTTAGGGCATCGGACTGCTCGATAAGGCCCTCGGCTGCAGTGTCGTGCTCTTTTAGCCTCTCCAACAGTGTCCGCGCGTCACCCATCACTTTCTCTAAAGTGCACGCCATCTCCCTTCAAATATACCGCATATAGGGTACGCTGTCACCCTACTAGCGTTCCCCACTTCCCGTTAGCTAAATCGACCTCGATGTTCAGCCGTCACTTGCGTATTTCTCTTTATGCATCGAATGTAGAGAATAACTCCAAGTTTGCTGAATCTATTTGTTATATATTACACATGCCATTAAATGATAGTCCAATATAGTACAAAACAGAAAAAATGAAGAACGGGAGTTCGATAAACAGGAATGATGAGATCAGTTGAACAGTCAAAACTGGGTTCATGCGATGCACTCTGATGACGTCACTTCCGTATTTACGTTCTCTTTAAGTAGTATCCAGAAATAAAATATCCAGCATTCATGATTCTTATTTGTTTAGTTTATAAATCTTTCCTGAAAATAAGTTAACAGGACACTTACACGCTTTGGCATATTCCCCCTGGGCACACATTTAAGTATTGTCTTATTGTTTATCATTATCTAAAACACAATAAATTGTACAGCTGTTTTTGTACAAATGGTTTGTTTCCTTTTGTTAATTCATGATTGATGCTGTTTTTGTGCCGTGCCTTGAAAAAGCGAAAGGAGCAACTTATTACATATGTAAAATATTTGAATTAATATTATATTTAATACTATTATTTTGTATGGGCAGCACGGCGACACAGTTCTAAGGTCTCTGGTGGGTTCAAATCCAGCTACCAGACTTCCTGTGCGGAGTTTGTATTAACCCCGTGCTTGCGTGGGTTTCCTCCGGGCACTCCGGTTTCCTCCCACATTCCAAAGACATGCATTTCAGGTGGATTGGCCGGTCCAAATTGTCTCTAGTTGTGAATGAGCAAGCGAGTTGTCTGTCCCTGTGCGCCCTGCGATTGGCTGGCAACCAGTTCAGGGTGTCCCCTGCCCACTGCTGGGATAGGCTGCAGCACCCCGCGACCCTACTGAGGATAAGCAGTGCAGCTGATGAGATGAATTGTTTTGTCGGTTCAAACAGAACACAGAATCTAATACAAATTTGTTCAAGCCTTGTGTCTTATCATTTTCTTAAAGGGGATTAGTTTCCTCATGATGAGGTTTTTTAGTTTTTCCTTGCCCTCGTAGGTAGTGGTCTGTTCAGCCCTTTGAGACTTGTGGTTGGGGGCTATGCAAATAAACATGACTTGAATGGACCTAACTTAATCGCACATGAGGTAATCCCCGTTCCAGGATCATTTAAAAGGCAGGACTGCATTCCTGTCAATTTTCATACAACCCCCCATTTTTAATAAGTTCTTTTTTCATGATTTCTACGCCGTAAATTATTTTTTAGTTCGGAAATTTGCATTTAAATATATTATTACGTTTAATAACTACGTGGAGAAACACTTTGAAAGACGCTAAATAAAATAAACGTATTTACACTGTAAGTGAATATGTGTTGTGTTTGTAATGAGCAATTGGCTGAGATTGAAAGGTATGGGACTGTTCGGTCGTAAAGAAAAGCAACCACGACATTGGAGGGTGGTGCAATCTCTCTCTCCTCTTCAAACTCTTTGGTTCTCAAACTTGGAGCAAATATCGCGATAGTGACCGCCGGACTCACTACGTAATGTGCCGTGCTGCTTCTAGCGGCGCTGGTGACAGTGCTGAAAGCTGTTGGGGTAAGTTTTACAAATGTTTTGAAGTCCATGTTTGAATTTGAACACATGTATGGAAATGTCTGGTTTTATACAAAACTTATAGTGTCAACTAATTTAAAAATGACTCGTTTAATTTCGTTTTGTCGTGTGGTTGGGCCTGGGTGGGAGCAGACGTTTTCCCCTTAGCATAAAATCACCCCTCACAAGGACCCGCCAGGGCTAGCATAGCGTGCTAGCTTTAGCCGCTAGCACTGGCTACGGCCTGACTTCGTTCCTCCGGCCAAAACACACTGTTGAAAATATATGAACGTCGTATTATGATATCACTACGACAAGTCTATCATAATTTATTCCCGGAACGATGAACAGGTAAGGCAAGAAATGTAATCAAACTTGGTCTGGAATTCCAATATCTGTTTCTTTGTTGTCCAGTCCTCGTCTGGTTATTTTTTTAATAGTTCCGGTTAACAGAAGTCTCATCCAAAGTGTGCCCGGTTGAGCCCTAATATTTATGTTCCATTCTTGCTTCTATAATATTCCACACGTTTACTGTTTGAATAGGTGATATACCAATAAATTAATCTTCAAACGTAAATCTTATTCAAAAGTTTGGGCAGAGAAGCAAATGACACATTTAGGTGCGTAACTATGGTGAGTATGGTACTGTACATTAGTTTTCGACAATTCCATAATCTGAAAGGAGTAAACGAGCAAAGAGAATGTGTGATGCGAACTTTGCCGTTTTATTCGGTCGGTAACGCCCAGGACACCACTACCAAAAGTTAGCTAAATGCTAATCTGTGTGGTTCCGCTCGTCCAGGCAAGGTCATTGAAATAAGACGGGTCAGCTACAGGCTGTTCGCGCTGTTCAGCTGACCCAATTGAAACGACTGACAGCCGATCGCGATTGCTTGAAGCATGGCGCACGTATTCCTCGAAATGCTGCTGCGTGATGCAACGTGTTTGCCCAGGCTGTTCCCAGCTCCAACTGAGCATGGCGACTGCCGGGGAAGTCACATGGCGACTTCTGTCAGTACGCTTGTTGTTCTCCACCATGTGTGGGGCCCACTGAGTGGCTTGAAGCTTTTGCATTGTAAAATAAAATGTACTTTGAAGACCGTTCAAAGAAATAAATAGCACTGAGGTGTACACGTTTTCTTCTTAATGGTTTATATATGACTTCTCAAATCGATTCATGTTGCCACACTCCCAATTGCGAGACAAAATATATGTAAACAAGTAGTGAATACATAATTTGTATGGACAATATTATTGCAGTTTTTGCACGTTGCATAATAGTTGTCCCAGAACTGCCCACAGCAACAAATCAGTCAGCAGCTGCAGCTAATATGTTTTGGAAAGTCTCAACACTATCTGGACTTTTGCATTGTCGCCTTTTACCTGAAAGGAACCCTCTCATTGGAATCAAAAGAAATAAAACAATCTTATTACAGCAGTGTGTCGCAACCTTTTGAGCAGATTCCCACTTTTTTCATCATAAAAAAATCTTGAGATGCACTGTCTGCATACATGCCAACCTTTTGATATAAACAATACACTGGACAGTCCTGGATGTAACCAGTCCATATTTTCGGGGAATCTTGTCATCAGCGGACCCCTAGGAGACCCGTTATAGGTAAACTATATAGTTTTGGGGTATCTTGTTTTAAACTTAGAGATGTTTTTGCAATGAGTCATCATTTCTTGAATCCCAAAAGTTAAAGCTTTCCAATGATATGTCGCATGACATATTTCAGTAACTGGTGACATCGTAAGATTTCGTCTGTTGATCTTCAAAGGGTTATTTGATCCTGCCAGAGTCTCAAATTTGTTATAAGTCAAGTCATGTTTATTTGTATAGCGCTAAATCGCAAGAATTCGCAAAGGAATGCACAGACCAGATAGGTATATTTAGAATGCAAATATGTTAGATTTCCAGATGCGATAAAAATCCAGGCAGCACCCACTGGTGATCAGCTTTTTTGTGTACTTTTCTGACTTTCCTCAGAGTCCGATTTAGATAATGAATTTATTTTCAATGTAATGAGCCACTAAAGATACGAGCCGGGGCATTTGTTTTGGTGGCCACTTGTGCCCGGTCTTCATTGGCTAGTGCCATTTAAACCTGCTTCTGATAGGCCGGTGCTGTCAAACCACGAAACGTGACAATTCTTGTTGGCCAAACACACCTTCACTCAAATAAACAAACTGAAACTATGAATCCTTGAAAAAAAACAATGTTTTGGGGATGCCCTATCGCACTACGTCACATCGCGATATCGATTTGATTTCGGTGAATCGTGCAGCCCTAATTGATTCTACCATGTATTTCCTTGAATCAGATCAATATGAACTCTCAACTAATCGCCCACCCCTACTACAAACCATCCAAAAATTGTTTCTCAGTCAAAGCAACAATTACAAATGCAGCGCTACTGCTATTTAGGTAGATACTTTATTCATCCCCGCAGGGAAATTTACACTTCCAGTAGTCTCCTTTGTTGTTTATTAACAGATTTAAGGATGCCCTTAGGGTCCTTTGTTGTAGTTTAGCCACAGCGAAGTGGATGACATCACACGCTAGTCAAGTCATTTTTATTTGTATAGCCCTTAATCACAAAGAGTTTCAAAGGGCTTCACAGGTTATTACACAGACTATTTTTTTCAGACTATTATTACACCATCCCCTGATCTGGAACCAACACGAGGGCAAGGAAAAACTCCAAAAACCTCAACATGAGGAAAATGAAGAAACCTTGAGAAGGGACCGCACATGTGGTATCCCCCTTCCAGGATTACCAGACAGCAAAGGATGTTGCAATCACAAATAATACAGAGATATTGTCCACGAAAAGTATAGGTTATTCATATGCTATAGCGTAGAAGTGAGTCTTAAGCTTAGATTTAAACATTTCCACTGAGGTTGCAGATCGGATCTCCGGAGGAAGAGCATTTCACAGCACCGGTGCCTGGATGGAGAACGCTCTCGAACCAGCGGAACACTTCTTGGCTCTTTGGATCACCAGAAGACCGGCACTCTCAGAACGAAGGCTTCGGACTGGAACATAGGGGGAAATCAGATCTGAAAGATATGAGGGAGCAAGTCCATGTATGATTTTGTATAATACTAAGAGAACCTTGAAATCACATCTTAGGCTAACAGGGAGCCATTGCAGGTTAGCCAAAATTGGCGTGATGTGATCGGACTTTTTTGTCCTAGTTAAAAGCCTCGCTGCGGCATTTTGTACCAGCTGAAGACTCTTGATTCTGGACTTCGGGAGACCGGAGAGTAGTGCATTACAGTAATCGAGATGGGAGGTTACAAACACGTGAATTATAATCTCCGCATCCAACTGAGACCGTATAGGACGAATTTTAGCAATGTTACGAAGATGGAAGAAAGCGGTTTTAGTAATTTTCTTCACATGTGTTTGAAAGGACAGATCGGGGTCAAATATGACACCTACATTTTTAACTGAGTCACTCTGTGTGATGTGACATTTGTCAATGTTCACAGCAGTTTTTGAGAATAAGTCGCAGCATTTAGATGGACCAACAACTAACATTTTGGTCTTCCAAATGTTCGACCTCCCTGCAGCAGATGGAGTGCCCAGGGATACACTACTTCGTGTTAGCAAGTCCACCTCCTCTCCGCTTCCTGCAGGCTTTCGTGTCTCTAACAGCGCTGAAGCTCCGGGTAGCGTCCGGGATGCTAGACATGAGCCACGTTTCCGTAAAACACAGCAAACCGCACTCCCTGTGCGCTTTGATGTTTTTCACCAGCACAGCCAGTTCGTCTGTCTTATCTGGTAGAGAGTTCACATTTACCATGATTACGGATGGTACTGAAGATTTATAACGCCGCTTAGCTAGCTCCGGCTCTCCATCCAGGATTTCTTCAGGGCAATGAGGTGATTCCTCGAATACACACATTTTTGTGCGTTAAAACCCATAACGATAGGATGGACAGTAATCCAAAGTGTAGTTGTCAAACGGGACGAAAAACACCGAAGATGGAAGCAGACACTTAAAACAGTAAATCACAAAAAGTGCGAAACAACGCGGAGCTGCTGGAAAGGCTGCCGCTTGCAGCGGCACCGCTTTGATCTTTGAATACGGTAGTTTACCAAATGTCCGATATGATTTTTTTTTTTTTAAAGAATGAGTCATTTATTAATCACAAAAAGAAAATCAAAAAAGTCCCCCTTGTTTGGCCATTCTCTCCTCTCTGCTCCTTTTACTTCACTTATCTTAAGTGATAGTTCAAAAAAGTTATTTTCCTCTGTGAGACAAAGGCAAACATTGCCTTCGCTACACATTACATTTAATTAAATGTTAAACTCATAAGTGATTTGGTCAGTATTCTTCCTTTTACATTAAACTCCTGTCTTACCATTCTTTGTGGGGTGTGAACTGTTTGCTGTGTCATAGACCCCTTTCCAACCTATGTCATCACAGGATCACCACAAGATGTGTGCGCATCGTTGACCCAAAACAATGGGATTAGAATTTAGGGTTTGAATGAAGTGAGAAAAGATTAGTATGTCGCGTTTTTAGAGTCCCAATTTACAAAAACAACATGTCCAGCTGTTCTGTGTACGGCTGCACAAATGACTATTTTTGGGAACACCATTTTCTTGTGGGCAATTTGTAGAGTGAACAGACCTTTTAAAAAGCACTGTTGGAGCCCATGGCTTTCAAGCCTTTGAAATAACTGACAGGACTGATGTCATCATTCGGAATGAGTGGGTTTGCGGTGCCCATTTGATATCTGGTAAGTCTTTGTGGCTTTCTGGCTTAGATTTACTTTAAGGCCAAAGAAAGTCAGAGAAGTGTTGGGGAATGTAATTGTTTGCTAGCAATGGCCACTATAGACTAAGTTTGCTACTAGTGGTGCCAGCAATGGGATCTTTAATAATTTTAATTACAATAATAATAACATCAATTATCAATGCATAACTGTGTCAATGAGTTTTTTGGTTAAAGAGGACCAGAACAAACTGCGAAAAGTTAAAAATCTAAGTTTCGCCACGTCTTCATTAAAGCCCCCATGGTGGAAACTTGAGATGCAACATTACTGACTGTGACTCAAACGACTGTGACAAAATAACAACCATAGGTCTACAAATAACACACTAAACATAGAGTTGAATGAATGGTTCTTTCATCATTTTACAAAATTAAAACGAAATTGGAGGACATTTGTCAAAAGCACGCGCTGCTTCAGGTATGCCAAAGAGCCTCCACTTCTTCACACACACCCTGTCCACCACCGTGGGGTCCGGTCTTTATTACCACCGACCACTACGCGGAAATCTGAAAAATGATATCAATGACCAAAAAGACTAAATCAATCCAATTCAAAATCAACAAAGAGGTTAGCCACAGATAACCGAATCGCGAATTGGCAAGTGGTCTCTGTTAAAATATTGTTGATACAATTATTTGTCGTTATCATTCTCTATATAAGGTGGGTGCAAGCCTAAGAAACTCAATTCTTCTAAAGTTTAAGTTATGTGTGAATTAAGCTACTGTAATTATGAACTGGTCATCTGAAACACTATTTTCGTCCATTTAACTTGCCGTCATAAAAAGGTATTTTACCCGTAACATACATTATATTGACCAGCGTTGTGTCCTAGGTGAAAAAGTTAAATAGAAAAGCTCCACAAAGTGGCTTTCACAAACTATCTCCTATCAAAAGAACGCTTTTTTTTTTTAAAGATTGATTACTAAAATGAAGGCGCTATCTTTCTGCTTGCACATATACTTTGTGCTTATTTGAGATGTAACTATCTACGATCCATGATCTTTTTTTGTCACGCTTCTGTTTTAAGCTGACACGAATTATAATAGAAATAATAGATCTAGCTTCTTTTATTTTGCTCTAAAAATGCACCTGATTGATATGTTGAAATTAAAATGTTCAAAATTTCCTTTTCTGCGGCATACCTCCCGGACACCCCAAGACTGTCTACCACCCACCAGGGTCTCACAAAATTTGATTGGAAACACTGGACAAACTGTCTTTTTTGTTGGAATTCCATTTAGAAATTCTTCATTCTCGTCAAAATCGTAAAAAAATCCACTCACTGAAATCATAAGTGTTTCACGCTGCTCTTTGATGGCCTTAATTGCAGCATGTAAGCAAGGCATGCATGTACTAGTAATACAATATTTTGCGCCACATATTTGATTGGGAAAAAAATATGACCAGTGTATTTGGCCTTGCCCGTCAACTTGTTTTTGAAGCTGCGCTAAGTATTTAGGTCACAAAGTCTCATGTCTAGCCCATTGTTGGAATGCTTTTCCTGGTAGAAGGCTTACTTTGTTCTCTGACTCAGCATGTCCTCTTTGGTACATAAAAACACGGTTGTGGTAAAAACTGATGCGCTAGTTCACATAAGAAGAATGCAGCCATAAATATCTTGACTTCATCTGGAGGTATATTTGAGCACTTGTTGCTCCAGGCTACTTGTGTTCTATTTAGTGAGCTGCAATCACAGGAATCCGAGGAGCATCTATTTTTATACACTGAACTCGGAATCCCCAAAACACTTAATGGCGCAACTATTTTGCATACACAGTCTTGATTTTGTCGAGAGTGGGACTCCCAAATGCTGGATTTATACTTGAGTGTCCTATTCTCTAAAAGTTGTCAACCCTCAACAATTACAATTGTGATTTTCTTACTATTATCGTTATTATTGTTCTAAGGTCATCTTCTATTGAAAGTTAACTACACTTTTCATTACATTTTATTTACAGATTATTGCCGTATGGTAAGAACTAGGAAGAAAATCAGTCATTAAATCGGGTAACCCATATGACCTCACTTGTATTCTTTAAAAGAGGAAGCCAGCGCCCAAAGCTTTTTTACAAGTATGATTTAAATCACAACACTGCATTACGATTATAATTTGCTCCCGTAATATGAGTTAAGCGGAGAGTTGCAGCTGCTTTTATCCATCTCGTATGCCTATTGGTCGACTGAAATTTATATTGTCCAAGTTGGACAGGTAGTGAACAATCGCAGCTCTGTTCCTGAAGGCGGGTGAGTTGTGTTTGTCTACACACTTTTAGTCAAATAAAAGCATTTGGGAGATATTGACACATTTAATCAAATATTTATGAAATTTAAAAGATATATTTAAATACTTCAATGCCATCCTCATGTCTCAAAATGGAGTGCTGTTTGCGTGCTGTTCTCCACTAATTTGACTAACAAAAGATCAAACCCTTTTCTTTTACGAGAGAAAAAGTACACTGCCACCTTTTTACAAATTCTTGAGTTAATCATAGTTGTATATGTATAAGGATTGTGAAATGGTTGTTAAAAGGAGAAGGATGTATTTCAACCAGAATTTTTGTCAATTGATATATTTTAAATATGTGACATCTCAAAGGGCAAAAACAATTTTTTGCCATAATTCAATCCAAATATGTACTTAAGGGGAAGTTGTTTCATAGAAGTAAACATCACTGAATATAAACTTTACAAACTTTTGCAGAACTGATTATGTATGACTCTTTTTTTCAGATCAATTGCGAGGCAAAAGATGTGTAAACAAATCAGATTAATTATTTCAAAAACTACAATAATATTGTATTCATTTTTTTTATGTTTCATAATAGATTGTCCCTGAGCATCCCAGAGCAGCAAATTAGCCAGAAGCAGCAGTCAGCTGGTAGATTTTGGGAGGTCTTAACTTTCTGTACTTGTTTCATGCTGCGGAGATTATGGACATTCATTGCGCTGCTTGGAATGACAATGTTGTGATCTCCTAGAATAGGCTGCATTGACAGACATTGCAGAATTACTCATTTTATATCATTTAATTTGATTCTACACCGATAGTTGATGTTTCCACTAATTTGCATTAAAATAGTTTCAATGCTGGATCGACGAAAAACTGGGTTTTATGGCAAAACACAGTCATCATCATTGTGGTCACATATCTGCAGACGTTCACTTGGTGTCTTTCTTTGTTTAAATGGCTAATAAATGTTGGCCAACTCGCCATGTATTGTAGGGGGTGCCCTGGAGACCTGAAGCAAGCTGTTTGGACTAAGCCCACTCACTCCCTTCATCTATTTGTCATAAATTAATTCAAAAAATAATTTCTATAGCTACGAGACTGTTAGGAGCTGGGTAAAACGTTTTTCTACGTTATAAAAACCAAACGTCTTTTTTGACGACGTGCAAACGTCTTTCAACATATTTGGCACTGAATGAGTTACGCTGTTTTTTATTTTATTTACTTTTTACTTTTATTCACAGTTCAAACCTACAACAACACATAAGATACCACAATGGATATACAGAAATATTGCACATTGAAGGAAATTAATGTAACACCCTTGTCATTGTGCTTCTATCTCAACAGTATGAAGTGAAACGGGACTGAATTTTTTTTGTACCATCCGCAACTGCTTCAAAGTTCAGATCACAAGAAACCGAAGCAAAACTTCCAAAACAAATAAGCAACGTTGCAAATCCCAAACTCGAAGATACGCTGGATCCAGGATCACTTCTACCAACCATTGTAACCAAATCCTGAATTGACCAAAGATCAACATCAGGCCAATCGTCACATTCAGAAGAGAAACAATCCTACGCCCCAATTTATCGTGAGAAGACATCTGATCTGAAACCAGAAGTTTGTGCCTACTCAACAGCTTTGACAAAGCACACGTCCCAACGCTGCTCCTAGCTCTCCTCATCCTCGCCTCACCACCTACTCAACCCCGGTGTGTGGAGTGAGCTGCTGTCTGTTTATTTTCCCCACCACAATTCCACATACTTTACCCTCTTACCCATGGTCTTCACCTAGCATCTTTACAAATCTTTACTTGATTTTTCAAATTTTTGAGCGACTTTTTCTTGCTTTTGCTTAATGCAAGCATCTACAACTTGTACCCCAAGCCTGTAACACGAGTGTGTGCACATGAGTGTGTGTTGGATTGTGAATGAAGAGATCTTCAAAAACTTCTTAAACATCAAGAATCTGCAAAATACCTTTTGAGGCAACTTCTGAAGGTGGGTCTGAAGCATATTTATATCACATGTCAATTTTTATTAAATCGGGCATAAAATGTTCGTCATTTATTGAGCTTTTTATTTTGTTGAGAAATTGAGGGTGGAACAGTAGTTGTCTTCAATCCTGTACGGGTAACTCGTACAATAACTCTTCAAGGTAACCAGTGACAGAGCTTTAGCAACAATTCTCGTTATTTGTGTATACATGCCTAGTTTTCAATATTGCAGTACTGTTACGGTCCAAAATGAGGCTGCATACCAGAGTGTATTTTACATCTGAATGGCATTCTGCCACTAGTGCCCCTTTAGCCAGGCTTAAAATCGCACTCAATTGCATGAGCCATCTTTCTAACTTTAAAGAGCAAAATTATTTTGTTAAATTATTACAGTAAACAAGAAAATATTGAGCTGGGTAAAGCCTTTTTGAAGGTTTTTGCACCACCCATTGGCTTCCATTATGCTCCTTGGGTTGGTGCTTTTGGGGTAGCAGCAACTCTTGAAGATAGCAAAAAGAAAATAAACATTGTTATATGTTGTATGAGCTACTTTATTTGCTCCATGGTTGCCTTGAATAATTTTGAACAAACTTGATTTCCACTGACATATAGTGAACCCAAAGGGTGTTTCAAAGAAGCAGACTTTGCCGAGTTTGTTTGCTTTAGTTTATCTTTTTTTTTTTTTTTGTTTCAACGTTTGCTCATTTTTATGTATTATGTTTGACCTTTCCATACGGATACTTAACCATATCTACCTTACCCCTTTTTCTGAAGTTGTAGACATCTTATTTACTTGCCTCACTCAACTTGTATGTTCCTCTCTTCACCCCTGCAGAAATCCAGCGTTGTATCATTGGGAGGTTTCATTAGAAACTAATAGTTTAACATCAAGCCAAAAGAAATTGCGTTCAAAAACTAATCAAAAACAGCAAAAGTGCTCAAACAGGTGTAATTTGAGGTCATATGAAAATATGGGCAGCCCCTGGAAAGGCTTTGTTGAATTTACCATGCCTGCGTCGCCACCCACCACGTTTGTTAGCGCTGACCTGAGCAACACCTCCCCTGTCGGACTCAGCCTGTCGCCATATGGCCGTTCTGTAAGTTACACCTTTCCACCTCTTTTCGCTAATGCCCCAGCGCCCTTCCATCGAATGCTCATCTACTCTTACCACCGAGTCCCATCAATCAGCCTGCTTTGCCCTGCATCACTTTGCTGTAAATGGCCTACAACCTCCCATCCCTCCCGGGTTCCAGTGACTAGCCTCTGCTCAGGAATTTTTTTTCCCAAGGTGGCCTTTCCAAGAAGTGTATCAGACTTGTCACATTGATATTCTGGCCTCACTTTTTTTCTCCCATATCAATGCAGGTTTCATTTGTTTAATCTCTTGGGCAAATATCTACCTGAAAATAAAGGCAAAGACGATTAAAACATTTTTGTCCATAAGTAGTTGAGAGGAAAATCATTAATAATAATCATTTATTACTGGGCCAAATAAAGAGGCTGATCTTGGACCCTTCCTGTCTTCATAAGTCATCTCTCACGTTACTCCACGGTAGATGCACTGATACTTGCCCTATAATTTGATGATCTCTTTATAATATTTTCAAGTAGGACACGTTTGTGATGTGAACTGATATTGTACTGTTTATTTATTTTTTTTAAAGTACAAGGGAAATTCTAAAGTGATTTGAGGTCTTCCTTTTTGTCTGTGTTTTGTTTTTTTAATCTGGATTGTGTTTTTTATGATTTAGATGTAATTAACCATTTCATTGAGCCTTAGTGTAGCAGAGGTGTTATAGCAGTCTTGGAAAATAAAAAATATTTGGGTGGAGATTAGATAATGTGAGTATGTAAAATGTTGCATTTTGGTACCTCACAACATTTTAAACTTGCGTGTGTATACAAGTACTTGAATGCTAAACACTCCTCTCCCGGCAGCACACCCAATCAAAAGTTACAATGTCAAGATTGGATAGGGGTACTTCTGAGCCACCAGTGGCTCGCAGCACTGGTCCATCCACCTCCACAGCTCCCATGTCTATTCCACGGTCCTCCTCAGTCTCTTGCCACCCCCAATCAGGAAGTAAAAAACACAGACGGACTGCCCTGTATCAGAGATCAGTAAGAGGGCTTGCTAAATGCGCTAATAAATTTGACAGTACTGTCCCATGTAACTTAACAGCATGTGGTTTTCTAGAACTGTTTAACCAAGGTGTGTAGTGTTTTTCTGTTAATGTTAAATTATTGTTTGGTTCAGGAACAAAACCTTTGACTATTATAGGTGTATCATGTAAAATAAATGCTCCATTGTAAAAGTCCCAAATATTTAATGTTCACCAATTAACCTTTAATCGATGGATGACGATCAAGTGTATCTTTTTTTTTTTTTTTTTTGCGATCCGCTAAGTTTAATGCATTATTGTATTTGGTTTTGCATTTTTGCAATGCGAGATAAAAAGCAGCAGCAAACGACAAAAAAATGCGTCAACTGAAAATTACACCATGGTTACTCAATGTTCAGGTTCCAAAAGCTTCTATAACTGGTGAGCTGTAATTTGATTGGTCATATCCCTGAACCGCTGTGACTTCACTCGCAGAGCAGGTCAAAGGCTACATTCGTTACTTATTACAGGACTAATAGAATGCAACTGAATCCGACCAGGATAATTCAAGTGCTACATGGTAGAGTAATTAAAAAAAGTATTTTTCTGTGTCAAAGCTGTGTGCGTTTGCCATTTGGTTTGGAATAGTGGTTAGAAATTTATATTAAAAAATAGACATGAAAATCTAGCCATGGGCTGAGAAATCATGTTTATGAAACTACAGTCGTGTCCACACCCTTTTTGTCTTCACCTTCCAGGGATGAAAAAAATTACGTTGCCGTTTTTGGTCAATTTTCTAATAAAACCTTGGAGAAATGTAAGCGGTCAACAAAGTGTGGTCAAATGCCGGCGTATGTGACTTGCATTGATTTTAGGCTTTTATCAGAGAATTTTGAAAAATTTGTATTTTCATGAGATACCAGATCGAACTGCAGCTGTTGTTATTCATATTTTTTTATACCAGTGATCGTTGTAGTTGGTTCTGTACTTCTAATTTACATCAAGTCAAGCCAAGTCACATTTATATAGCCCTTAATCACAAAAATGTCTCAAAGGACTGCACAGGATTATAATTACACAATTACCTGATCTTAAACCAACATGCGGGCAAGGAACAACTCAAAACCTCAGCATGAGGGAAAAGAGAAACCATGAGAAGGGACCTCACAATTGGTTATCCCCCTTTCAGGATGACCAGGGTGAATTAGATCTAGCATTACAGTACACAAACATAGTAAACACTAGGTAACATGTTGAAAATTTGAAAATGCGACACATGATTTGGTACAAAACATCCTACTTAAACATGTATGAGTCAAATGGCCCTAAATTTCAGTTATCAATGGATCGTTTCTTTTCCTTTCACTACGTTTTTAGTTTATTTTTTGCGGGCGTTGCTGTATGCATGTGCCTGGTGATGTTTTTCTCATTTACTATTGTTTGTCATCAAAGTTGATAGAAAACTAACTGCTTTTCACTTTGTAAATTGTGGCGTTTTTAATGTATTCACCTCAAACTTTCCTCTTCTACAGATGAGTTTTGACCCAGGGATGCTCCATAACAACGGGCACACTGCATATGCTAACGGCACAGGCCCTAGCATTAGAGAGATGGGTGTCATCGAGAAGCTTCTGACATCCTATGGTTTCATCCAGTGCTCTGAACGCCAGGCTCGTCTTTTTTTCCACTGTTCCCAATATTGCGGCAACCTGGAGGACCTCAAAATAGGAGGTGAGATATTTTGGACTTAGATATCTGCATTTTTCGATACTAAATAGTTTTCTTCTGTTTTTCACATCAGATGATGTTGAGTTTGAGGTGTCCTCTGACAGGCGCACTGGCAAGCCCATAGCAGTGAAGCTGCTAAAGATAAAGCCAGAAGTGCTGCCAGAGGAGCGCATTTCAGGCCAGGTGGGGCCAGACCTGCACGTCTATCCCTTTACTGTGCTGCATGGTTATATTCATCCAGTTAAGGAACACCGTTTTATCTTTTGATTTTGTCCTTGTCTGTCGCCTGAAACTGCCCCGAGTTATAATTTTTGTAAAGGTAACGGTATGACTGAGGTAAATCTTCAATGAGAAGCCAAACTCAAGACCATAGCCACTTGTTTATTAAGAACCACAATACTTGAGCTGTATCTACTATTCCGCGGTTAAATTTTTTTGTAATTGGATGTTAGAGTGTGTGGAGGTGAAACACTGGCCTCTTTGCACAAATTAATCTTTTCCATTCCCTCAACATTTCAAACCAGCACAGAATGCCGTTAAATTGGATGAGAGGGTTTTACTTGAATACAAATTAAATTTTTATAGATCTTATTGTCACTTGTCGATTGCATACATTACATTATATTACATGACATCAAAGGCAATAACCGGTCATTCACAAAAGGCCAATTATGGTGCGATTATAATCAAACCATAAATGCTATGTTTCATCAAGTAGTTATTCCCCCCCAACCATTAGTCAAAAATATTGCAAGCATACAGGACTGTCTCAGAAAATTAGAATATTGTGATAAAGTTCTTTATTTTCTGTAATGCAATTAAAAAAACAAAAATGTCATACATTCTGGATTCATTACACATCAACTGAACTATTTCAAGCCTTTTATTATTTGAATATTGCTGATTTTGGCTTACAGCTGAAAAAAACTCAAAAATCCTATCTCAAAATATTAGAATACTTCCTCAGACCAAGTAAAAAAATAATTTTATAACAGCAAAACTAAATCAAACATTTGAAAATGTCCATTGATGCACTCAGTACCTGGTTGGGAATCCTTTTGCACGGATTACTGCATCAATCCGGCGTGGCATGGAGGCAATCAGCCTGTGACATTGCTGAGGTGTTATTGATGCCCAGGATGCTTCGATAGCAGCCTTCAGCTCATTTGCATTTGTAGGTCTGGTGTCTTTCATCTTCTTCTTAACTATACCCCACAAATTCTCGATGGGGTTCAGGTCAGGGGAATTAGTAGGCCAATCAAGGACAGTGATGCCATGGTCAGTGCACCAGTTACTGGTGGTTTTGGCACTGTGGGCAGGTGCCAGATCATGCTGGAAAATGAAATCCTCATCTCCATAGAGCTTTTCAGTAGATGGAAGCATGTAGTGCTCTAAAATCTCTTGGTACACAGTTGCATTTACTCTGGACTTGATGAAACACAGTGGACCAACACCAGCAGCTGACATGGCTCCCCAAACCATTGCTGACTGTGGGAACTTCACACTGGATTTCAAGCAACTTGGATTTTGCTCCTCTCCAGCCTTTCTCCAGACTCTGGCGCCTTGACTTCGAAATGAAATGAAAAACTTGCTTTCGTCTGAAAAGAGGACTTTAGACCACTCTGCAACTGTCCAGTGCTTCTTCTCCATAGCCCAAGTCAGACGCTTCTTCCGTTGTCTTGAGTTCAGAAGTGGCTTGACCATGGGAATACGGCTATTGTAGCCCATTTCCTGGACACGTCTGTGAACTGTGGCTTTTGATACCTGGACTCCAGCTTCAGCCCACTGTCTTTGAAGCTCCCCCAAATTCTGGAAGCGGCTCTTCTTCACAATTTTGTTAAGGCTGCGGTCATCTCTCTTGGTTGTTGAGCGTTTCCGGCCACATTTTTCCCTTCCAACAGACTTTTTGTGGATATGCTTTGAAACTGCACTCTGTGAACAGCCTGCTCTTTGAGAAATTTCTTTTTGTGGGAGGGTATCAATGATGGTCCTCCGGACAGCAGTCAGATCAGCAGTCTTCCCCATACTTGTGATTTAGTTTACTGAACCAAGCTGAGTGTTTTTAAGGCTCAGGAAACCCTCGCAAGGTGTTTCGAGTTAATTAGATGATTCAGGTGATTAGTTGAATAGCCTACTTGTATACTTTTTCATGATATTCTAATATTTTGAGATAGGATTTTTGAGTTTTCTTAAGCTGTAAGCAAAATTCAGCAATATTAAAATAATAAAAGGCTTGAAATAGTTCAGTTGATGTGTAATGAATCCAGTATGTATGACATTTTTGTTTTTTTTATTGCATTACAGAAAATAAAGAACTTTATCACATTCTAATTTTCTGAGACAGTCCTGTAGATCTTATGTGGGTCGTCATTCGTGCAAATGACAAACTAGCAATGATGTGATGCATCTCTGGCAATCAAAATTGGAGCTTTAACCTTACAGTTTAAAGGCAGGCATTTTCATACACTCGTTTGATCATTTTGGGCATAATTTACACTCTTAATACAAAATCTTTTTTGGGTGTGGGCTGTCTATTTAAATTGCCATGCTCAAGTGGTCTGTGATTGTTGGTTAATGCTGTTAATTACTGCTGCTAGTAACATGAATGAATCAAGCAAAATCATTATTAATAAGATACATTTGGGATATACAATACCACTCTGACATTTTTACGATTTCAGAAACAGCCGTATATTTTGTAGGATTAAGTTTCTGTGATAAAATGGCATCAAATACTACAGAACACCGCCTTACATTCCCTGCCTTCTTACCCCTTGAACAAGGCATTTAAATTTGTATTTGTTGTCTTGCTGTTTTTTTTGGAGACTACTGTTGCCAATGCGTCACTAATGGTTTGCACATGTTTTGTTTAGTGACTGGTGGCAGTCAATGTATTGTCCTTCAGTTTGTGTTAGTTTTTTTTTTACCTTAAATCCACAATCAAAACAATAAGAATAGCAAATATTTTTGTTTTATAATCCGTCTGGTGTGAATCTGTGAATCCATTGAAATTGTAGTCACCGAAGTGTTTGTCTCTAAAACAGTTGTACATAAATAAAATGTATTATTAATATTGTCCTTGTCCTGTGTATAGGTTGTGGCTTCGATTCCTGGAACTTCAGATGGGAAATCTGCTCCCAGTGGAAGTGTTTGTTATGAACGAAATGGGGTAATGTGTCATGATTTTATTTCTGGTTTATCAAAGGGTTAAAAGATATCCAGATTTATTTATTTTTGAGTCGATCTGAGTACAGAAATTTATCTGCAGCTTGTATTTTACAGGACAAATATTTTTCAAACGACTGAGCTCTATTAATTTATCTATTTAGCTCAATTAGGACACAGCCAGTAAAGGTTTAAAGCTTTAAATACCTTTTCATATTTGGGTTCTTGTCTTGAAGCTCCTTTCTACTCAGTTCCTAAAAAAAAAAAGATAGTTATACTGACTAATCCTCCTTTTAGAAAACAAGTTTTATCTTTTGTGACTCCAAATGTTGTGCCATTCATTTGACAAAAAGTGGCAAATCAATTTTATTTTGGAAACAGCAGATTTTGACAATTTAATGCATATAATTAGTGTAAGTAGTCCACATCCCATTCCTTTATGCAAAGTTTGACAGTGGCTTGATTTTTCACAGGAAGTATTCTATCTTACCTACACCACTGATGATGTGGAGAGCAATACCCACCTGGAAACCGGTGACAAAGTCAGCTTTTATATGGACACCAACAAGCAGTGAGTTGTAGCTCTGGCTTTGCCAAGTGTTATCGTTTCACGATATATTTTGAACTATATCCACCCCCTGTTTTTCAGCACTGGGGCAGTCAGTGCTCATAATATCCAACTTGTGACAAAAAAGCAAATGAGATGCCAGGGTGTGGTGTGCGCTACCAAGGTAATTTTCTATATTGGCCAGTATCCTACAGTTTCCAGCATTTTAATACATCATGTTTTGTCAACTTGTAAATGTTGCCCACTATGAATTAAAGTTCTGAAATCATGGGCATTTTTAAAAAACAATCTTACTAACTATATGCTGTCTTTTCAGGAAGCATTTGGGTTCATCGAAAGGGCTGATGTGGTGAAGGAGATCTTTTTTCACTACAGTGAATTTAAGGGTGATCTTGATGCCCTGCAAGCAGGAGACGATGTTGAGTTCACGATCAAGGACAGAAATGTAGGCTTCTTCCTGATCTTTACAGGATATAAACAGAAAATTATTAAATGACCATCTCGACATCATTAAGATTGTGTATTTGTGGTCATAGGGTAAGGAAGTTGCCACGGAAGTCAAACTTCTCCCTCAAGGAACTGTCATATTTGAGGATATCAGCATTGAAAGCTTTGAAGGGACAGTCGTCAAGGTCATTCCAAAGGTTCCCAACAAAAATCAGGCAAGTCACTCATCAGTCAAAATTGGTTTTAGTTTTTAAAATTATATCGTTTTTTACTGTTGGATTTTTATCGTTGCTCAGAGTGACCCGCTCCCAGGCCGTATTAGTGCTCAAATTGGATTCGTTGACAAAGAAATGCCATTTGGTGAAAAGGACACAAAGTCAAAGGTGACTCTGTTGGAGGGTGACCATGTACAATTCAATATTTCTACTGACCGCAGAGACAAACTGGAAAGGGCTACAAACATTGACATCCTTCCAGACTCGTTTGATATCACTAAGGAGACTCGTGAAATGGTGAGTGAAATGAAGGTTGGCTGGGGTGGAGTTTGTAGTTGCCTCAAAGTGTTTTCAATCAGCTTCTTTCAAATTAAATTTAAAAATGACTAACATCGAGTCTTATTTCAGGGCGTTATTGCTGCTATACGTGACGGTTTTGGCTTCATTAAATGTGTGGATCGTGATGCACGGATGTTCTTCCACTTCAGTGAAGTTCTAGAAGACAGCCAACTGCATATCTCTGACGAAGTGGAGTTTACTGTTTTGCCTGTATGTTGCTTTTTTCCATTTATTACAGTTAGGGCAGTGTTTGAATACAATTTGTAAATAATAATAATCTTGTCTTTGCAAGGATATGCTTTCTGCTCAGAGGAACCATGCTGTACGCATCAAGAAGCTACCAAAAGGAACTGTGTCTTTTCATACACAGTCTGAGCAGCGCTTTATAGGGGTGGTGCAGAAGGAAGTTGTGTCAGCCTCTTCTAATAATGCCAGTCCCAGCAAGGGCAAGGAGAAGGTACACATTAACTTGAATAAATATTTACCAATGTCAATTTAGCAGTGATTTATTTAGTGTTTAAAAGAATGATACTCGGTAGTTTATCTTTTTCTTTCACCATTTTCCCTTATCCAATGACTACTTCCTCTTCCGCTCAGAAAAAAGAAAAGGTAGGACTCAGGCCCCTGCATGCAGGAAGTAATGATTTTAGAAATTAAAAGATAAAATTCCTTTCGCCAACCATACCCCTTTTTTGCAAGGCTCTAAACATTTTTAGGGAAAAATGCAAATATACTTTCTCAATTTCAAATTTTATGGGCAAAATGGGTACAATTAGATGCAGTCTCTGAGCCATGTTGAGTTTTGAGTAATCTTTCTACTAAGTGCTTGTTCTCTGTTTAAGGGTAAACTGGTAGACAAGGTAATTTAGTGTAATTTTTTGCAGTTGAAGGCATGCATTTGGTCATCTCCATTAACCCTCATTTGCATGTGGAAAAAAGCTATTACACCATTTGATAAAAAAAAAAAAAACTGCTCATACTGCGAAGTATCCAAATTTTGTTTGGTTGTGTGCCACCACAATAATACGTCAGAGCTAGAAGTTTGCAATGAAAATGTAGATGGAGGTGGCAGACTAGCAAAGGAATAGCAAGTGTACAGATTGTTTTGATGTAGTTTTCCTTCAGGGAAAATAGTATGAATTGTGTCCTCAGTGCTGCCAATAAAAACTGAAAGTTATTGGTACAACTTATTAACAGGCGAGCCATTAACCAATCGATATACAAACTTTCTGTAGTGTCCTGCTTAGAGTTGCATTCTGCTTCATCAGTGAAACAGATATTTTATCTACTTATCGTTCTCCATAGCTCTTCAACGCTACGCTGAATTGGTAGAATTTTTACGAAATAGGAAAGTTAAATATAATGTCACTTAGTGATTGGGAAAACGGGCCAAAGGAGGAAAATATTATTTACTTTGCAAAAACCAGTTGTTCTCTTTGTGCAGCCATGTAGTTGAAGCCAGTTACACGGGTTTTCTGGGACCTTTGAGCTCTGCAAACCAGTAAAAACTGTCAAGTTTCAATTATCCAATTATTACTCAGCCCAAGGAAATGGTGTAAACTCTGAAAATACCTGGCAAAGAGATGTGAAAAGTTGATTGCCAAGGCTCCTTAATGGAACATTTTCGAAATACAAATATAGATGGTGATGCCATGAATGAGTTGATGTTAAACATATAAAAATACACCATATTATGTTGTTGTTGTTTTTTTTTTTTTTTTTTTTTTAAATCAAATGGGGATACTCGACCTGCAATAGTGCATTATCACTCCCCCTGTCATTCAGACATCTTTAACAAGCTCATAAACATTTGATCCACTTACCTGTGTTTGTTGTGGCTTAATTATATTTTTCATTAGAAGTTATGTTTGGCATTACGATTTACGTTGTGGTATACTTATGGACTTAGTTCTCATTAATTACCTTATTGTATTCAGCCTTCATTGAATCCGATTTCTACCACAGGAACCAGAAGACGGAGTCATTGCATATGAAGACTGCGGAGTGAAGCTAACTGTTACATACCATACAAAAGATTTGGAAGGAGGATATCGTCCACAAGTTGGAGACAAGGTATCATTTTGTCTTATAACTCAAAGAGCATAATTTTTTGCATTGCAAATTTTTATCTTTCTATAGTGTTGTTGTCCATAAAGAGAAGCCCAAGTACAATTCTTAAATACGTTTTAAATGGTCCAACTTCAAACATGCAACAAGTGTGTGTGTATTCTAGCCCACACATTCCTGTCTAATTTTTAAAGCGATGTCCCTAAATAACCTTCTAATTGCGCCTATTTGTAATGTGTTTGCCTTTTCAGTCAGGTGTGTTTTCAGGAATAAATGTTAGACAACAAAAAGTTATGCTAACAAAATAATTACCATCATTATTGACGTGTCCATTCTCTAATTTTGTGCACTGTCCGTTTTTCCTTTTTTTTTGGTCCGCTAATTTTTACTGATGGGCCTGAATGCCAAATTGAAACTGAGTGAAAAAAAAAGGTAATCAAGAGAAGCTTCGCTGGTTAAAACTGTTTCAACTGCTCAAATGGGTCTGAAGATTTGCAAAAGCCTCACTGCTGACATTTTTTTTTTTTTTGGTCCAGTGGGTCAGATTTAAGACTAACTGGCCATGAGTGGCATGTGGGTCGAAGTTTTCCCATACTTGTTTGTAATCTGCGAACTGTAAGACATAAAGCATTTTAACCTCTAGGTGGAGTTCTCTATCAACGAAGTGAAAAGAAGTGGCCAGCAGAGCGCAGTTTCCATCAGGGTTGTGAACCGTAACACAGGCGGTGGCAAGAGACTGCTAGGATTCATTGCCACATTGAAGGACAACTTCGGCTTCATCGAGACTGCAAATCACGACCAGGAAATCTTCTTTCACTACAGGTTTAACTGAAAATATTTATTCTTTGGAATTGTTTTTGTAGTTTACAAGTGAACTGGCAAATGTTTTGTTAAAGTACTTGTTTGCTTTTAATGTCAGTGAAATGTGTGGGGACTTGGATGATCTGGATTTGGGTGACACAGTGGAGTATTCTCTCTCCAAGGGAAAAGGAAATAAAGTTAGTGCTGAAAAAGTCACCAAAGTGGCTGCTGGTATGAGTTTGATTTTATTTATTTGCTTGTTTGTGTGTCAGTGTATTGATGAATAATAATCTGTATTCTTGCATAAAATTATGTATAATGTAATAATGTTTTCTTTAGTTAATGGGATTGGAGATGATGTTAGCACAACTCTGATGGTGGGGAAAGTCATCCGTCCGATACGCAGTGTGGACCCGTCTCAAACAGAATATCAAGGTCTTATTGAGGTCATAGAGGAAGGTAGGGATAATTTTGCAGTTCTCTTTAAGACAAAATTCTTCTCTTTACCTGATTTTATTTTAAATTTTTGGTCGTTTCAGGTGAGGGTAAAGGCCAGACATATCCATTTGGTATTATGGGTATGGCTAACAAGAGCGTCTGTCTGCAAAAAGGTGAACATGTGAAATTCCAGATTTGCACAATATCCCACACTGGGCAAAAGATGGCCTGTATTGTGGTACCTCAGCGTCGTGCCATGGTGGAGTGTGTCAAAGACCAGGTTGTTATCATGCATCAACTCTGTATCGCATGATTTTTGTTCAAGGAAAACTCAAATTGTTTTTTTCCCCCCGTTTATGTAGTTTGGTTTCATAACATATGAAGTTGGTGAGAGCAAGAAGCTTTTCTTCCATGTTAAAGAAGTCCAGGACGGCTTAGAGCTCCAGACTGGCGATGAAGTGGAGTTCTCTGTTGTCTTCAATCAACGCACAGGAAAATGTAGTGCCTGCAATGTGCGCCGAGTCAGGTAGGACCACTATATTGCATAAATATACCAAAATTAATGGTTGCAGTGATTTTTGTCCTTATGTTGATCCAGAATTTTTGGGGGGGAAGTATTTCGGAAGCCAAATAATTTTTTGTACCCGTAAGTTTGGTAAATCATTAAACTTTAAACACCGAAAATTAATTAGACCAGAGAAACTGTTGTAACTCAGGTGACTTAATTCTTAAAAACGAAATCTTGGATTGCCGATTTACATGTTATAATGTGTCATATTTGCATCTTCCCAGGTATTTAACTTAAGACTAGTCTCCTTTTTAAAAGAAAATATTTGTTCTGAACGACTAATAAAAATGCAACGGCTTATTTTAAGTTTTTAATGCAACCTGCTCATGGTGTCCTCTGCCAACGGCTCAAAGACTGCTAGGAATGGCTCCAACTCCTCTGGTCCCTAGTTAGGACCAGAAAATGAATGGAATGGTAGTTTTCAGTGTTTTGATGTATTTTCGTTACTCTTATTGTAATTTTTTCTTTAACCGCATTTGAGTACCAAGAACTTTATACGTATGTGTTTATATACTGAATGTGGAGGCATGAAGCTAATCCCCCATTGTTTATAAAATTGCCAATGTAGTGAGGGGCCGAAACCAGTGGCTACTCCACGTCCTGACCGTCTGGTCAACAGACTGAAGAGTATCACTCTGGACGATGCCAGCGCCCCTCGTCTTGTCATCATTCGACAGCCACGTGGTCCAGATAATTCAAAGGTACTACAATTTGAAACATGGAGCTCATCTTTCTCCAATTTTGCCTTAATCAAATACCAGATCACTATTTTTTTATGTCTTGTTTTTAGCAAAACAAGTCTTATAACGGAACCCCTCTTTTAACAATTTCAAACCAGAAAAATTGATAAAAGTTACGGTAACTTTGTATTTGTCAAATAAAAATATATATGTTGATAGTATGCATATGTCCTGTATTTTGCGGACTACAGATCACACCTAAAACCCCAGATTGGCCACAGAATTTAAAGTGTGCCTTATGCAGCATAATAATGCTAAAGATTGGAAATGCATACAGTATTAATGTGTGTTACTGCACGAGGTTTTACGGTATACTTTCCGGTTTGAGCAATGATTGATCCTTCTATAATCATGGTAAAAACAAGAAAGGGCATTTTTTTAATACGCCAACCCAAACCTCAAAAAAGGTTGAAAAAGCCCCTTTAAACAGTCTCACCACTTCTGATGATGGATAAAACAAAGTATTTCAACAAACAACTATACAAGCTCTTTTACATATGTATACATGTTATTGACGCACAGGCGAAGAATATGAGAAACCGTTAAATGCAGAAAAAAGTGCTCCATACAAATCCGTGTTTTGGCACCACAAGTACAAATGGCGTGATAATAAGATGAGCTCTAATGCCTTTTCGTATGTCATCTGTACCTCTAGTGGTACAATGTCAGTTCAATTTCCCCAAACCATATTTTGGAGATTTTAATTGGCAACACTTATCGCCTGATCAATCTGCACTATTAACTGCTGTCAATGATTACACATATATTCACAGTAACTCTTATGGTAGTCCCAATGTCATGCACCTTGTAGTCTGGTGCGGCTTATCTATGGAAAAAAAAACTATTACATGACTAATTTTGGGGGTGCACCCATTAGTGTGGAAAATATGGTACTTACAAATTCTCAAACTATGTTTGGGCTGATCAATTTTGTATAACACACAACCGGTCTTAATAGTTTAAGCAGCATATTGTGTAGACGGTGCTAAGTTAATTATTTTCATGATGTATACCATAACACAAAATCCAATTTATCCATTACAGGGCTTCAATGTGGAGCGCAAGTTACGCATCCCCGGTGTCATCGACTGAGCAATACTGTTTGGTGCTGGTAGAAGTGAGGAGAGTTGTTCCATGTCGGGGGAAGACTAGTGAAACCTGATCAGTCACCATATGCTTCTAACCCCAAACGTGCGCAAACAATGCAGCGAATGTCTCACTTAATCCTGGAGCCATCGATAAAAGCGGGGCAAGTTTACCCCAACCACCTCACACCGCCTCGCCTCCATTATATAACGTTGATAAGTGCACATGAGATCTCTGAGTGTGTGTGCATGTGTGATGTATGTAGCTGTGAGTAGGGACAGAGCCTCTAAATCTGACTCTGTGGCCATTTGTGCCCCCATTTTGTTTTTTGTTTTTAATTAGCTTTCTTTGGAATTCTGCACCTATGAACGTGTCCACTTATTGAGTTGGAGTGAATGAACGCATGTCTATGAGTATCTTTTCCACATATTTTCCAGTATTGTTTTGGATCTGTACCTGCATACATTTGAAATGTGAGATTTCTGCTATTGTTTGCTTTCCTACAAAATGCATAAAGCTAAGTTTCCTCAACAAGGAGGATCATATTTCTCACTTGCAAGCTTCAACCGAGGATTTTTCTGTGCTCGTTTTTTTTTGAGCATTTTTAAAATTATCAACTTGAAAGCATGGGGGGGGGTGTATGTGTTATGGGGCGTCCAATGCGAATGAATTTTACCAAATTGGAGCTTTTAAATGCTTTTTGGGAGTATTTTCAAGTTTCACTAAAGCAATTTTTCCCAGGTGTGGAATTCCTTGTCAACCTATAGCTGCGTTTGTTCCTCCGTTTCCGTATTCCGTTATTTTTTCGCACATCTTTCTCTTTCTTCCATTGAAACTCCGTCTACGATGTAAAACAAGGTGCCTAAAAAAGAACTACAAAAGGGGTGGGTGATGTGGCTTGTTTGGTTCTTGGCCAGCCACTGAAACTAAAGAGAACAATCTTTGAATGGCTATGTTAAGTAGAAATGAGATGCATCCAAAACCTGTGGGTTAAGAATACTGTATGTAACGTGTGCGTTTTCCCCTTAAAGCCCGGCTTCATATGCATATATAAGAACAAATTTAATGAGGGACAAATAAAGTATTAGAAAATAAATAAAAGAAATCGGGTTTAATCAATCTGCCGATCACACGGTATCAGTTGAACTGCGTACGGATGTTCTTAAGTACGTTAATGGTCTTGAATGAATACGCAAATTAAAATTTTATGACAACTGAACTGTGTGTTTCACTCAATGGAATTGCAATTTGTTTTACTTTCAACCCATACATTTAGTAAAACAA
This sequence comes from Urocampus carinirostris, assembly GCF_059441175.1. Classification (NCBI taxonomy): domain Eukaryota; kingdom Metazoa; phylum Chordata; class Actinopteri; order Syngnathiformes; family Syngnathidae; genus Urocampus; species Urocampus carinirostris. The sequence continues at coordinate 33,951,651 of NC_142351.1, read as the reverse complement.
GAAAAAACATCTTGCAAGTGCGGACCCTCTATCCGTCTGCCTTGGTGAAGAGGGAGCTGAGCATAAAGGAAATGCTCTGGATTTACTGGTCGATCTATGTTTCTACCCTCACCTAAGGTCATGCACTGTGGGTGGTGACTGAATGACCACGATCTGGGGTACAAGTGGCTGAAAAAAGTTTCTTCCCCTGGGTTGCAGGGCTTTCCCTTTGAGAAAAGGTGAGAAGCTCAGTCACCAGGGAGGGACTCAGTGTAGAGCTGCTTCGCCTCCGCTTTAAGAGGAGCCAGTCCAGGCATTTTTATCAGATGCCTCCTGGAAGTCTCCCTTAGGAGGTGATCCCGGCATGTCTCACCAGCTGGAGGTCCCTGGAACGACAAAGGACACACCGGAAAGACTACATCTCTGGGCTGGCCTGGGAATGCCTCGGGATCTCGTCAGATGAGCTGGTTGAAGTGGCTTGAGATAGGGAGGTTTGGGCTTCCTTGCTGATGCTCTTACCCCATCGACCAGACCCAGGATATGCGGAAGATATTGTATGGATGGGGATTTTGCAAGTAGTGGGTAATCAAACACATGTCTGTTAATCTCCCCATGTCAGGAGTTACATGAGAACCCAAATATTCCCTTTCTGAATCCACTTCGCATATCTCCCATGGAGCTCCAAAAGGGTTTGTCCAGTCAAGTCAATACTTTATACCAAAGCCTGTTTAAATAATCCTTCCCAGAGAGTTGGTTGTTCAAAGCACATCCCCGAGACACTTGAGCTAGCCATTAAGTCGGAAATGATTCCATAATTAGTGCCAAATTTGTAAAGGTCACCTGGCATCATTCCTAACCAAGTCCACAGTTAAGATATTTTTTAATTCTATTACACTGATTTGGCAGTCAAAAACTCCACTTATGCAGCTATCGGAAATAAAGACTGATTTGGGTAGCCACAATATTCAGTAAATGTACCATCGTTCTGCAAGATTAAAGGACACACTACTTGTCGGAAAGCCTACAGATGCAAAAACAGTCAACTAATGCAGTGTTTTTGAGCATGTGTGCTGTGAGACCTGCTCTCAGTCCTGCTGGAAAAGTATTTATCTTCCCTAGATCAGCTGGCTAAAATCCAGATTAGTAGGTGGCAGAAGATTATAATAGTGTAATAATAGTCTGTGGTTTGCAATAATCTGTGGCACTTTTGAGACTCTTTGTGATTAAGGGCTATACAAATAAACATTTGTAGGGTTAGGGTTAGCTAACTTTTAACTTAACTTTTGTATTTTAATGTTTCTGTTAATGATGTAGTAAAATATAACATATTTGTATTCACTGTAAACATTGTTTTTACTAAAACCAAGAATGAAGTATAAATTAATCCACTGCCTGATAACTTGCTTATCTTATTTTTGTGTTTTTTTCCTGGCAAAATAATACATCAGCGGGTTAAAATGTAGTGAAAAACAAATTATCAGAAAAACGTTATACTGTCAATTTAGGCAACATTATCAAATTTAAGCTACTATAACTGAAAACTTAAAAGTGGTGCCAGGAATGTATTTTTAAACATTTTGAAGGATCATGTGCCTCTAGATGGTTTCATAAGTGAAGCACATTGTAAAGCGCTTTGGGAAGTCTTCATTGACTTGAAAATCGCTATATAAATACAAACCATCATTAGTTTTTTTTCTCAGAAAAATCAGTTCAATTTATAGTAAAACTTGAAAAGAATGGGCAGGGAAATCTCACCTTTAGGAGAAAAAAAGCATGAGGGAAAGAACTCCGGTGTATTTGATGCTAAATATGACAAAGACATGTAATAAATACATTCTAAATGTTATGTTATTGTGTTCACAATTGTCAAATGTTTTTTATCATTGCTACGTATACTCGACAGCGTTTGTCACTTTCGATTAGAGTGAGCTGACAAAGTAAGCGAAACTTGACAGCAATTTTGAATAAAAAAATGAGGGGTCTGCGATTCACACAAATAAATACTGTATTTTATCTCACCCTTTTAAGCCCTGACCAATATTCATGCCTGCAAACGGGAGAAAAATATAGTAAAATCCTAAATAACAGCAAAACTGATTACCATAATGAATAACGGGTACAGTAATCCCTCGGCTATCGCGGTTAATGGGGACCGAAACCCCCCGCGAAAAGTGAAAATCCGCGAAGTAGCGACGCCCCTTCAAAAATGCTTCATTTTAAAAAATATATATATATTTTTTAATTATTTTATTATTATTATTATTGTTTAGACCTGCGAAGCTCTGAACCCGCGAACGTGGAACTGCGAAGTAGCGAGGTCCCACTGTATTACCTCTGGAGCAACGGTGAACACAAATGACTAGAAAAACTCGATACATCAATTTAAGCTACCTAATTTAAGCTTCAAAGAAAAACATGAAAATGGTGCCAAGAATTAATTTTCAAACATTTTAAATAAGTTATTTTTTTGAATGAAAAGTGTGCCTTCGCATCAAAAAGGTTGTAAAACGCTGAACTGATAGGCTGAGGCCATTTTCCCTTCACGTAATTATCCAAAAGCGCATATCTAACGCCAAGGCAGAAGTGAACCACCTGGTGCGCTGTAACTGAAGTCTTATATGTTATCTCAAGGTTGACTGTAATTTTTATTGATGTTTGTTTTATAATGCATTCAGATATCAGCAAACATTCCAGGTTTAATTTTGCAATAATTGCATGCAATACATTTTTATGAAAACATATGGTCTGCAACCTCAGTGGAGCTGTTTAAATCTAGGCTTAAAACCCACTTATATTCTATAGCTTATGAATAACCTATATTTCATGTCGACAATATCTGTGTATTATTTGTTATTGCAACATCCGTTGTAGCCTCGTCATCCGGGAAGGGGGATTACATCATGTGCGGTTTTCTTCGTTTTCCTCATGCTGAGGTTTTTCAGTTTTTCCTTGCCCTCATGTAGGTTTTAGATCAGGGGATGGTGTAATAATAGTCTGGTCTGTGCAGCCCTTTGAGACTCCTTGTGATTAAGGGCTATCAGATAAACGTGACGTGACTTGACCTATAAAACGACCTTACGTAGACTATTCCATTAGAAACATGACACGACGTCACTATTGTTTTGCAAACATGAAACTGGTCTGAGAAACAAACCAGAGTAACTGAAGTGTCCTCTTAAAAGACGAACAATCTCTGACTCACTCAAATTAACCTTTTGCACCACCCAAAAAAATGGTAAGCTCCGAGCGGTGTACTTCAGTCTTTTTGTTGGATTTGGACTTATGGACTTCAGACCAGCGTGCCCACCACTCCCTGAGCTCAGCCGGTCCCGTGGGCCGGCGCTGCCTTATCTGACTCGGAGGAAAAAAATCAGCCGAAGGTTTGACATTTATGGGCGTCCACTTCCCGTCATTACTTACATCTAATTTTGTCTCAGATCGCCGTCCGTTGGATTTCGCGGTTGGATTGTCGTCGCCAGTGTGGGGACATTCGACATTTCTTGCTCTGCAGAAGTCTAATTTTTGTATTTCGGTCTTGTAGTCGTCCAGTTTGGCTTTGCATTCCAAAACCTTTGCTTTCATGTCACGGAAGTGATCCTGCAAATCTTTTTCAAAGTCTTGCTCTGCCTTTAATTCGTTTTGCCAGAACCTGATCTTCTCCATGTCTTCCTCGGTGTTCTCGTAATCTTCCTTGTTGCTCTTGCGTTCCTCCATCTTTAAAATCTCATTGTCTATGCAGTCAGTCTTAACTTGAAGTTTTTGAAGGTAACCGAGCTGGCATACGATAGTTTCTCTTAATCGATTCCTCTCAGCTTCATTGTCATAGCTGGAGAAGCTCATAAGTTTTGCCACACGTGCTTTCTTGGAGTGTTTTTGTTTATCCCTTGGCTGCGGTGCCATGCAGCAAGATGTCTGTTCCAAGTCGGGCTTTGAATATCTGTAACCATGTTCTTTGTTCTGTTCACTTGAACTGTTTCTCTCAGAAGAAAGTGTGACACTCAGAAAAGCCTGTTTATTTTTTTCTGTATTCTTGCTGCTGTTCTTATCACTTGACGTACTATATACTTTGGCTTTACCCAGATTCTCCAACCATTCCCAGGCCTCCTCGATAAGGGTCAGAGACTTTCTTTTTGGTCTTTTCAGGTGCTCATAGTTCTGGTCTGTGTCTCCACGAAAGCAGGACAGTTGTAAGCTCTGTCGATGCAGGTTCAGAGACCCACTGCGACGCCAACTTTTAGCAACAGTTTCCTTCTTCCGCAGAGGCGGACAAGGCTGGTGCCGGCCCACTTCAGACCGGCTCATTTTGTCGTGAACTGACGGGCCACTGTGGAGCAATGTGAACTGGACTTCCTTGGCGTGTTCTCCATACTTCTTTAGAATCTCCAGAGGGTGCTCATCTGGTCTCACGCATCTTTCGAAGTCTTTAAATCCCTCGCGTAACATGTAGCGTCCAGGCTGGCCTACAAGAAAATGACAACAGGGATTTTGTTTTCAACTTTATGGGACTCATAAAAATGATACCCCATTGTGTGGTCACATACCCATGGCTTGAGCCAACACTGTGACCACCTCCTGGCATGTTGTTTGGTTTGTAACGCCACAAACCCATCGTGGCAAGCTGTCAACAGACACTTTGATTTCCATCGAAAACAATCTGACAACAAGAAAAGTTTTTAACAAAAGGCAAATGATAAAATGAGTTTTTAAATATGAACAATTTCTAAATTATAATAAATGAGTTTTCATTTTTTTAAATAGAAAGGGATATACTGTATTGTTTGAGTCTGTAAACATTATTTTTTGGTAAATTTCCAATTGCCCATGAATCTGCATGTTTTTGGGAAGTGGGAGGAAACTGGAGTGCCTGAAAAAAAACACTGTCTGGCACAAAGGCCGGTAGTGCGAATTGGAGCTGGGACGTATGAATTGATGTGTTATAAACCAATCCATTATGCCCCTAAATAATTTAAGGCACCAACTTTTCCAAAAGACCTGGAACGGTCATGTTCACCCACTTAACAACGTTGAATTTTTCACCTTATTGTCATTATTTCTCATTGCCCTCACCTTTGCCCGGTCATTTGGCGCCAGCTGCTGCTCGTTGCCTGACCGATTCACCTCCTATTTAAACTCAGTACTCCGGTCACTCCCTGTTAGTCCGTCAGCAAACCTCCGCATACGCAAGGCAAGCACTTTGACTCTGGCTCCCGTCTGTCCCATCTTCATCCGTAACCTACTTGTCTGCTCCTGATTTCCCGAGCGTCTCTGGCTATTGACCCGTTTTTGCCCACCGACCACGCTCCGATCTCCCGCTCCGGCTATCGACCCGTTTTGCCCCTGACCACGCTCCAATCTCCCCGGCGAATCCACTCACTTATGGATTCCGATCACGCTCCGATCCCGTGAGCTGCTTGCTCCTCCTGTCCAGCGATTACTGGATAGGTGGCGTTTGTTTCCTCGCACCTGACTTCCTCGATATCCCAATAAACTTTTGTGTGAAGTGTTACGCGTTTGGTTCTATCATCTGTTTCAGTTCTGACATAAATATTGCTTTTGAAAAAGTGCATTAAGTGCCACCCATGTAAACGTATGATTTGTTTATTGAAAAGAAAGTGTTACACATAGTTTGTTGCAGCTCTTCACCAACTCTCAAGGGAATAATTTCCCTATGAAATATGGATAGAAGGACTGTCTTTAACAAAGTTTTGGTCCATTCACTTTCAAGTCAGTTCACATTCATTTTATCACAAAAAGTCTCAAAGGGTTGCACTGAGCACAACAAAAACAAGTGAAATATAACATCAGCCATATAAAATATTTTTATGGGCACGGGAATATTTTAAGCTAAATATGGAAAAAGTAAATATGTAATTTGGTTTACATAGAATCGAAATGCCAAATGATTATATCAATGATAATAATATTGTAATGTAAAGTTCATACTCAGGTAAAAAAAATATAGACGGGAGTTAGCTTGCTAAAAGAGTGAAATACATCTAAATAGCCAGACTAATACTAGATGACTAGCTAGAAAGGAGGCCAAAATTTAGCTTGATGACGAGCATTAGCTCGATTGCATGCAAAAAAAAATGTAAAAAGATAGGTATCTAGATCGCTGAATAGCTAAAAATGTAGAATGTCATTTGAGAAAAATGACAACATACCATGAACTTTTGGAAACAAACGAACTAAAGCATATGACATGCCACTCACTTCCAATCTGGGATGCGTTAGGCAAGTCTATGAACCACACTCTTTTGTTACAAAGATACATTTTTAAAATGTTTTAGGATTGTCATCATGTATCATAGTTAATGTGTTGTATGGATGGCAGCATGTTTCTCCAAAACCTGCGTGCAACATTTAGCATTAATAGTACCGTATTTTCCGCACTATAAGGCGCACCTAAAAGTCTTGTTTTTTTTTTCAAAAGCTGACCATGCGCCTTATAACACAGTGCGCCTTATATATGGCTCAATATTAAATTCGCAAGGTCTCGCAACTACGAGAAACAGCCGCCGACTCCATTTTTCGCGCTGTGCATACTGGGAAATATTAAACGATTGGTAGTTGCCGGGGCTCGTGTTGTATTTGTTTACTAAGTGGCAAAATGGCTACCCCATTAAACTGCTTAATTCATATTCAACAAATACAGTATTTGTCTGAATCCAGGGTTATGACTGGTGAAGATGTAAAGCACAATTTACCTTAAACAAACGCAGAATTATTCAGAATGTCACGTTTGAGAGAGAGCGAGAGAGAGAGAGAGAGAGAGCGAGATTCTCTTTCATACGTGCATTTGTATAAGAAAATGGCTCCTGTTAAGAGACACGCGTACAACGCCGAGTTTAAACTCAAAGCGATCAGTCACGCAGCACAACACGGCAATAGAGCGGCAGCGAGAGAGTTAAACTTAAATGAATCGATGGTACGGAAGTGGAGAAAGGATGAAGATAAGCTCCGCCAAATAAGGAAAACTCAACAAAGTTTCCGTGGCAATAAAGCAAGATGGCCAGAGTTAGAGAAGACACTTGAACAGTGGGTTGTTCAATAAAGAGCGGCAAGCAGAAGTGTCAGTACGATAACTATACGTATGAAGGCAACAGCGCTGGCACAAAAACACCGGACGTGTTGGATGGCCCATTCACTGAAATATGGTCAATTCGAACACAGCAGAAGAAGAATTCGAGGGATTCGTCGATGAGGAGCTTATAGAGTGATCTTTGTTTTTCTTTTGTGTGTTTACGTTTTACATTTTACAGTTATTATGTTATTGCTTTGCACTCGTTGTTTTTGCACATTACGAGTGTCACTTTATTGCGATTGCACTAACGTTTCATTTAAAATAACAGTATCAGACGTTTTTTTCTTTGCGTGTTGACTAAATGGACAAAAAATAAAATGATATGTCGATGTTGTTCAAAGATGTGTCACGAAAATGCTTTACCTCAGAGAAAATAATAAAACGGCTGTTTATTTATTTTGGGAGTGAATGGAGTTGTGGAAAGCTTGTTTGTTAATAAAGTTTGACCTTTTTGAATATTTTGTTGACATTCCCTTGAGCGTGGCAACATCTAGAGGTTGCATGAAGTAACTACATTCTCTACTGTAGTCAAGTCGTCACATTTATTTACCGTAAATAGCCCTTAATCCCAAAAATGTCTCGAAGGACTGCACAGGATTACAATTACAAAATTGCACAATTACCTGATCTTAAACCAGCATGCACTTATAGCGCCTTATAATGGGGTGCGTCTTATGTATGGCATAAGTTTTAAAATATATCATTCATTGAAGGTGCGCCTTATAACATGGTGCGCCATATAGTGCGGAAAATACGGTAGCTTGATAAAGTGGCTATAACACAACCTACCTCTATCGAAGGTCCATGGCTTAAGCTTTGCCTTAAGTTTTTATTGCTATGAGTTTTCTGAAGTGCTCTAGAGCAAGGTGCCACTGGACTTGCTCTAAAAATAGCTCACCAGTATTGGGTCTTTGTTATTTTCTGGGTGAGTATATTTAACCCTATTTCCATCAATTTGCCTGGTAATAACAGTAATAACCCGAGGAGTTGTTGTTTTAGAAATGCATATCACTAATATTAACAAAATGTAGCTCTCGGCTTCAAAAAGGATGGAGACTGCTGCTTAAACCTAATTGGTGCAAACCTTTACTCATTGATCTCATTTTTGGATGCAGTGCCGCCTAAGAGAGGACCACACTAAAATAATTCAACAAATATATACACAGAACATAAACAAACCGTGTTTTTGGTCTTAAATTCTAAAGTATAAGACATTTAAAAGCGGGACTTACTGTTTTGTGCTCCTCGTACGAAAGATGATTGAAACTGTCTGCCAATGTAAGCGCACAGCTAGAGAGGAAAAAACACAACAATTAGGAGTAATGAGAATTCCCAAAGGCATTTAAACAACCTATTTGCTTTATGAGATCCCCCCCATACTCCCACTGACTTATCTTCCATAGTCGTTTTGCACGCATTTGTTTCATTAACAAATGGAGTTTAGAATTTTTTACCATCGAAATGTTTTGATATGTTCTCTTATGCTCCATTGGTTGACCTTTTCTTGGTCTTTTTTTCTGTTTAATTTTGTATCGTGTGTATTTGAGAGGGGCAGTACAGCGGCTGAGTGGTAAATGCGTCTGTGGCACAGGTCTGAGGTCATGGGATCGAATCCTCCTACGCGGAGTTTTCATGTTCTCCCCGTACTTGCGTGGGTTTCCTCCGAGCACTCCGGTTTCCTCCTACATTCCAAAAACATGCATGTCAGGTTAATTGGCCAGTCCAAATTGTCCCTAGGTGTGAATGAGCGAGTGAGTTGTCTGTCTCTATGTACCCTGTGACTGGCTGGCAACCAGTTCAGGGTGTCCCATGCCCACTGCCCGAAGATAGCTGGGATGGGCTCCAGCAACCCAGCGACCCTTCTCAGGATAAGTGGTGCAGATAATGGATGGATGGATGGCTGGTCCAAATTGTTTCTAGGTGTGAATGAGCGAGGGAGTTATCTGTCTCTGTGTGCCCTGCGACCGGCTGGCAACCAGTTCAGGGTGTCTCGTGCCCACTGCCCGAAGACAGCTGGGATAGGCTACAGCACCCCCAGGACCCGACTGAGGATAAACGGTGCAGATAATGGATGGATGTATTTGAGTTTGGTCTTTGCTCCGAGATGAGTGTGCCAAAGTGTCCTTGAGCAAGATGCTGACTGAGTTGATGCTCCTTTATCCCTAAGGAATGGGGGGAACATGTTACGTGGATTTTGTCAGGTCGATGCGCTTGCTGTGGTTCAGTTCAGATACATGCACAATTTTAAATCAAGTCAAGTCATGTTTATTTGTATAACCCTTAATCACAGGGAGTGTTAAGGGGCTGCACAGACCACACATTATTGCAAACGACAGACTATTATGACACCATCCCCTGATCTTAAATCTACATGAGGGCAAGGAAAAATTCAAAAACCTCAACTTGAGGAAAATGAAGACACCTTGAGAAGGGACCGCACATGAGGTAACATGAGGTCCAGGATGACCAGGCTGCAATGGATGTTGCAATAAGAAATATTACACAGATATCATCAACAGGAAATACAGGTCATTCATAAGCTATGGAATCGAAGTGTGTTTTAAGCTAAGATTTAAACATTTCCACTGAGGTTGCAGATCGAATCTCAGGGAGAAGAGCATTCCACAGCACAGGGGCCCGAATGGAGAACGCTCTCGAACCTGCGGATCTCTTCTTGGCTCTTGGGATCACTAGTAGGCCTGCATTTTCAGAGCAAAGGCTCCGGATCGCAACATAGGGGGAAATTATATCTGAAAGATATGAGGGAGCAAATCCATGCACGATTTTGTATATTACCAACAGAACCTTAAAATCACATCTTAAGCTAACGGGGAGCCAATGCAAGTTAGCTTAAATTGGGGTAGTGTGATCAAACTTTCTTGGCTTAGTTAAAAGCCACGCTGCAGCATTTTGTACCAGCTGAAGGCTCTTGATTTTGGACTTTGGGAGACAAAAGAGTAGTGCATCACAGTAATCGAGACGGGAGGCAACAAACGCATGAATTATCATCTCTGCATCCGACTGAGACGGCATAGGGCGAATTTTAGCAATGTTGCGAAGATGAAAAAAAGCTGTTTTAGTAATATTCTTAATGTGTGTTTGAAAGGACAGATCGGGGTTGTTGTGGAATGTGGATAATAAGTAATGATAAGTATGTAGGCACCCCGTGAAGGTCGTGGGATGACGTTTTTGCAAGAGGTCACAAGCTGATATGCTGAGGATGCCGGGACGGACGACCTTTATGAGATATCTTAACTTTATTTGAGAACACTATAAAAGCCAATGTTGAACGTCTGGAACTTGGAACGTGTCTCGAATGCAATAAAGCGCGTTCCCTTTTTGTCATATCTCCTCTCCGCATATTTTTTGGGCCGACGCCCAACAACGTTTCTCTCCAAAAGGGTCAAATACAACACCTACATTTTGGACTGCGTCACTCTGGGTGATATTACATTTGTCAATGTTCAGAACAGTTTTTTGAGAACAAGTCACGGCATTTAGATGGAGCAATAACTAACATTTCGATCTTTTCAGAATTAAGGCGCAAGAAATTGAATGACATCCACTCTTTTATCTCCGTGAGGCAGGCTTCCAAATTTCCACAATTTAGTGTGGCAGATTCCTCCAACGGAAGATATAGTTTTGTGTCATGTGCGTAGCAATGGAAACTGATATTTTACTTGCGAATACTCAAAACCCAGGGATGCACAATGTCCCTTCAAGTGTTTTGAAATAAATAATAATATTTCTCTAATTTATGGTTCTGATTGTAAAATGGGGGCAGCACGGCGACGCAGTGGATAGCGCTTGTGCGGCACAGTTCATGTCATGGGAACCTGTCGTGGGTTCAAATCCAGCTCCAGACTTCCTGTGCTGAGTTTGTATGTTCTCCCCGTGCTTGCGTGGGTTTTCCTCCGGGCACTCCGGTTTCCTCCCACTTTCCAAAAACATGCTTTTCAGGTGAATTGGCCGGTCCAAATTGTCCCTAGGTGTGAATGAGCGAATGAGGTGTCTGTCCCTGTGTGCCCTGCGATTGGCTGGCAACCAGTTCAGGGTGTCCCCCTGCCCACTGCTGGGATGGGCTCCAGCCCCCCCGCGACCCTAATGAGGATAAGCGGTACGGCTGATGAGATGGGATGAGATTCTAAAATGGTGAACTGGTATTAGCCCCGACATGATTGCTGATTTCAAAATTCACACAGTTCTCATCCTCATGATGGTAGTGCCTTCACCAGCAAGAACTCTATGACAGAGCATCTTGTGTTGTAATTTATTTAGCCATTTAGTTAAAAATGTTTGAGAAGCATTTAGTGTAGTTTTGATAATACACAAAAGCCTAACTAAAAAATACACTGAGCAGGTGTTGTTGCCTAAAAGGGGTGATGGTAACTTGATAAGGATCTTTGGATCCCTCCATGTGAACCAGAAGTCCTGAAGCTCCCCGTCAACCCGTTAGATCTTAATCGCAAACTGGCTCTCAGTTCTTTTTTTTTAAAACGCTCACCGTTTGCCTTTAAAGAAGCACCCTTAGATTTAGGCTCACGTTGCAACCCCGATCATGACCCCCCAAGTTCCAGCCCTTTCACACTTCCAGGTGTCAGTATCATGAGAAGCCCTTAAGATCTGATGTACGACAACCACAATTTGTTCTTGTTGAATGAGAATGTTTATGGAGCGGGTTAACAGGCAAGTTTTGAACCCCTAAGGCCTATCTCAAGTGTTTAAAGATCGTTACATCATACGAGCCGCTTAATAAATAAATAAAAATAAAGTTCAACTTGATCTCTTACTCATTCAGCTGTAAAATGAACTCTGACATTTAAGTCATGTCTTCTAAAAATAAATGTCTTATAGACTTTCTTCAAGCTGCAATGCCGTATGATAGATGCTTTTAAATGGGTATGTCAAAGTGTAAAAGCAAGTTTCACCAAAAACTGTTGGCTGGGTAATCATCAATCTTTCGGTCACCCATTCTCCAGGGACCATAGAATTGACAAAATGGAGGTTAATACAAAATGATCCAAACGACTTTGAAATTATCTTCCTCCATCGATGATTTAGAAAATCAAATTTATCCGTTGCCATGCCTTCTTTTTTATTTAAAGATTAAAGCTACACTGGTCTACCAACCTGTCAATATTTTATTTGCATTTTTGAGAGTTCCAACTGCACTTGTGATCTTTGAACACACCCTGAGTTTGTTTGTTTCAAAGGAGGCTTCCGAAAAAGGTCTAAAATTCTCACAACTCGGTATAAAGTTACGACATACTCCTTCCGGCAAAAAACAAAATAAAACAAAAACAAAAACTTGGAACAATATCATACTGTTAATTTTAAAAAAAGCTAATGAAGTATGTACTTTGAATTAATTACCTTAGAAACTAGCTACATTGTTGAAACAATTTGGGTGTGGTCGTATTGGAATTCTAGTTCTAAAGGGACACTGTGTAATATTTGGCCACAAGATAGAGCTGTATTGCATGGCTGAGTACTATTGGTGTGTGAGTGTGTGTGTGAATGGGTGTGAAGCACATTGTAATGCGCTTTGGGAGGTCTTCATTGACTTGAAAAGCGCTATATAAATGCAGATGATTTACCCTTTACCATTTATTGTGGACTGCAACCAAAAATGGGTGCTACAAGCCACAAGGAAGAATCTAAACTACAGAGACTCAAAGTGATCCAATCGCACCATTTTTTGAAATTCTCTTGCACAGCCATTCACCAGGTTTTTGATCTTTGTGCGTACCCTTAGCTGCAAGATGGCGGGGTGAATGTGTTCTAGGTGGGCCTCATGTTATGTCAAATGAATACACATTTTTTTAGCCCTCAAGTATTCTAAAATAAATACAATTTATATGATGGTTCATGCATTTTTGTTTGTCATTCAAATCTTTTTTTTTAGTTCAGTCATCCCAAAACAGGCCACACCCCTTTCCCCCTCCATCTTATTTACCAAGTCTTGATAAAATATTTTGAACCACAGCAAGTTAAAAAACATCATTTATTCGTGAGTTTCGATGCATGACGGGGGACCAAAATAGGATTAAAAATAAAGTATTCCTGTGTTTGATACTTTTCTAAACCAGTCCAAGTGAAGTACTCAACTTTGAGTCGTTACCAATGCTAACGTACTAATCCTGTTTCTGGGAATTTTGACGACGTCCATAACGTCCCCCCCTCTATACAATCACAGGTTATTGTTAAGTATAAGATAGACTGATGTACTTGAAGCTCAGGAGGTAAAATGCTTGTCTTGGGATCAAGTTTGATTCCTGGCTCCTCTGCGTTATATGTTAAGTGTGCTTAGGCAAGACACTGAATATCCCGATAAGCAGGTAGTTGTCTTGCATGGCTGACATGCTATCGGTGTGTGAGTGTCTGTGTGAATGGGTAAGTGTGAAGCACATTGTAAAGCTCTTTGGGAGGTCTTCAGTGACTTGTAAAGCGCTAAATAAATGCAGACCATTTTAATGAATTAGGCTAGGAGGCGCTAAACAATAAACAATGTTGCTTTAAGGAATTGGTTTAAGGTTTTGGCACATGAAGGTTGCCAATTAGGCATTGTTCACAAATCACCCGTTTTTTAATCTATTTTTTAATTTCCTGCTCTTTTTTTCATTATTTAAAAAAAAAAATGAAATAGTTACTTTCCAACATGAGAAGCATTTTCCCAGAACGGGTGTCAGTTATTTATATATTTACATTTCATATGCCGAATGGCCTGGCAGACTCGGCTTCCTTTGCCTACTTGCTCTTTTTAACTTGGTGATTAAAATATAGAGTTAATTAATTTATTCAATAAAATAAGTACTTACTGTCTGCCTGTTGTTCAAAGTTTTGTGTCATCGTTTTATTGCAAAAAAGGATTTTTGTAATAATAAAAATAATTATTCAGTCTTTAGTCTTTGGAGTCTCACGAGAAAGGACGCTTCTCACCAGAATTTTTCCTTTTCCACTGACTTCTACTTCTTACAGGTTTTACACATTTCAGTGTTATTCGAAGGAGAAGGATGGGGAAAAAACCCTCAGAAACTGTCCAATGATTGTTATAATAATATGATTTTGTTTGTTTAAAGGATTGATAGATTTATTCTGGGGACGGGTTTCTTATAAGCCTTCGGGATTAACCTGTTTTCATTTTCAGTTTATGGGTTCATTTTATGATGTGATGTTTTTTGCAACATGATTGAAAATAAAAAATAAACAATAAAACAAATACAATATATGCTGTAACATACGTCTCAAGTAGAGGTAATTCCTCAGTCAGGCATCTCTCTCGCTGACTTTTACCTTTTAATTATCAACCTGTCATTGTTTATTGTTTCTTTTCCTTTGTTAAGGATGCGCACAATAGAGCATGCACGCTCAGCGGCACTGTCGTGTCAAGAACCGGAACAGGAAGAGGACCCAAATGCGTAACGTTTCTCACAGAAGCTTTATTTTACGGGAAATGGGGCAGTCCTGCACGTTAACCCAAACGCCATTGATTCGGCGATCGCTGGGCGGAAGACGTAAGGCAGCAGACTGGCGTGGAACGACAGGAAGACAGAGGCCGACGAGATCGATACCAATTACACGAGCAGAGATCTGACAGATGGGGTCGATACCGGACAGGACGGGACAGACAGGATTTATATCAGACACTGGAGACTGGAGTCCGATAACAAGCAGGACAAGATAGACGGGAACGATACCAGACACTGGAGATCGATATCAAACAAGACAAAATAGACGGGAACACTACCAGACACTGGAGATCGATATTAAACAGGACAAACTAGACGGGAACGATACCAGACAGGAATCACATGCAGGAAACCGGACAGACTCAAAACACACGTCTTGCGGGTGCAGAGGTTCGTTGACGGACTGACAAAGGGTGAGTGTGAGCACTGAGCTTAAATAGGAGGGAAGCCAATCAGTCAACGAGCCGCAGCTGGCGCCAAACGGGCGGGACCAGTAGGCAACGGTGACAGTCGGACCCTGAGAAACGGGCGTGTGGATGGGGACGAAGTCGTCCAAAATCAAGCTTCCTCCTCCAGAGTCCTCACTAATAAAATATGAAAATTCGGGTTTGCTGTGGGCTCGGCCCCTCAAATCAAGTTAACTGGTCTGGCTTGGGCTGGTTCGGGTTTTTATATTTTAGGCCCCATCTTACCTTTACTGTCAACTTAGATGTTTCACCTGTATTTTATTGTATATGTTTTTGATCATTTCAATTTGTACACGCCATGTAAACAATTTTTGCATGGGGAATTTTTTTCAGACTCCCTTCTTATTAGACCAATCTCGTCTTACCCATTCCGCTCTATTCTGGATTGTCTTGGTCATTGATAACAAAACACATCATCATTGTAAATGTCTTATAGTTTTGCGGTATTCTATACACAGGTAAAGGCGGCAGGGCGGCCGGGTGGTTAGCGCGTAGCCCGACGGTGCGGAAGTTCAGGGTTCAAGTCCAGCTACCGCAGCCTTGCGGAGTTTGCATGTTCCCCCCGTGCTTTCGTGGGTTTCCCCGCGGCATTCCTCCCACATTCCCCAAAACATGAATGTTAGGTTAATTGGCCAGTCCAAAGTGTACCTAGGTGGGGATGAGCAAGTGATTTGTTTGGATATGTTTGCCCAGTTCAGGGTTTCCCCTGCTCACTGCCCAGAGATAGCAGGGATGGGCTCCAGCACCCCCGCGACCCTACTGAGGATATGTGGTGCAGATAATGGATGGCTATATACAGGTAGTCTGTCTTTCTGTGTGTAGATAGTTTTTGTATTGGGTTTGGAAGCTTAATCATTGCTTGATTAGGGAAATTGCGATAATTAATTAGGGAAGCAATTGACTGAGGTTGACAGTTAGACAATTTGCTTATATTTGCAGAAAACACCATCAACCTACATTTTTGGGTTTGAACAAATCCATTGACACTAATAACAGCAAACAAATAATGTGAGGTTTGAACAACCCTTCTCGACAATCTTAACAGCAATCAAGCATATTCACAATTTCGTTATGAAACATCTTTGTTAGTGTCAAAAGATACGTCCCGGCCAAAGTCGATTGTTTTTTGGTCTGAAAAAATCCACCGACACCAACAGCAGCGAACAATCAATGTGAGGTTCGGACAACCCATCTTGACAATCTCAACAGCAAACAAGCATATTCACAATTTTGTTATAGCTGACATTATGACGTGACAGTATGTCGTTTTGCGTTTTAAAGCAATCTTTTTTGACATTTGTGTTGATTTTCTTCTCTTTCATTTTGAATGCAGCCCTAAACTTAAAGCGTATGATGATCCTTCCCCTTAAACGCTCGCGCTGCTACGCGTGCCTTTGTAACGCACGCAGGGTCTGTTTGTGCGTCGTCCACGCAATTTAAAATAGAGGCGCACACCTCTGAGCGCGTGTGCCTTTGGGGTGGGTGCAATACATGGGGAGTGCAAACTTTTTGGGCTTGGCAGATTCTGGTTTCACTTGCGACCCCAAGAGTGGGAGCTTCTTAAATTGCCGTGAGCTTCCACCCGGACTGCGCATTCCCACCGCCACAGCAGCGGTCCTTCTTGGTTTATTCTCGAGGAGACGTGTACAGAGCGAGTCACCATGCCGAAAGTTCTGGTGCCGGGTGAGTAGCCAATGTGCATCAAGCGCTGAGGCAAAAAAAAAAAAAAATTGGAAGTGAACGCTTTGTAATCTCGTGAATGCATATGTCAGAGGTCACGCCTTCGCTGTGTTGAAGCCTATATCATCAACAGCAGGTCGGATAACAGACTGGAGGATCTAACTTTAGAAGGCTTGTTCATTCGTGAGCAATGTTGCTTGTCGACCATTTAAAATATCATGCGGCAAACTTTTCTTACCCTTCTAAATAAATAAGAGGGAGAATTTCATTTACATGCCTGAACAATTGAGAGATCAACAACAGAAATTTGATTTAGAGCAGTGGTGAGCAACTACAGGGCCACGGAACGGTAGCGGGCCGTGGGTAGTCTGGTACCAAGCTGCACAGGGAAATTGTTTTTTTTTTGCTTGTACCTTATTTATTCTTGTACACACGTTTTTTTTTACCCAAAATAACACGAGGAATGGGGGAAAATATGTAAGGAGCCAACTAAGGTAGAGGAATTATTAATATCGTATACAAAAGGACAATCAATAAAGGGGGTTATATCAAAACTATATAAAGCCCTGAGAATGGATCTCAGTAATGAGGACATGGCAGTTAAGGAAAAATGGGAACAAGAAACTAATGTAGCGATAAAAGACAACGAATGGGAAAAAACATTGAAAGAGGGACACAAAATAACCAACAGCCCGACATGGAGGGAGTTTGAATGGAAAGTAAAAATGCGATTCTTCTATACACCCTCTATCACTTCAAAATATAAAAATACCTCAAATCTATGCTGGCGTAACTGTGGGGGGGTCGGTGACTTTACGCATATTTTCTGGAATTGCCCTGTAATATTAAATTTTTGGAGAAGTATCCAGAGAGAAATAAAATTAATCACGGGCTGGGAGTTGCGGTTGGACCCAAAGGCTTACGTAATAGGAATTTTGCCAGAAGAATTACTATCTGGTCAACAGAAATATATACTAAGGGTAATGCTTCTGGTAGCAAAGAAAATGATCACAGTGTCCTGGCTGAAACCACAACCTCCTGACATAAAACAATGGAGAGACAAATTAAAGCAAATGTACATTATGGAAAAAATCACTGCAAGACTTCAACTGAAACTTGACCAATTTGAGAAAAGATGGAAGCCTATCACA
The DNA here is from genome assembly GCF_059441175.1 of Urocampus carinirostris. Taxonomy (NCBI): domain Eukaryota; kingdom Metazoa; phylum Chordata; class Actinopteri; order Syngnathiformes; family Syngnathidae; genus Urocampus; species Urocampus carinirostris. The sequence continues at coordinate 33,933,821 of NC_142351.1, read as the reverse complement.
CAAATTTTACTTGATGTCTAAACACCTCCCCCTATTTATTATGTCCGTTGTTTTTTTTTTTTTTTTTTTTTTTTTTTTTTTTTTTTTGGGTGTATATTTTGATTTATTATTTTATATATATGTATGTATATATATATATATATATATATATATATATATATATACATATATATATATATATATTTCTTTTTGTATGGATGTATTGTATGAACATTTATTCTTCCTTTCTATTAATAGTATTTTTTTTCTTCTTTGTTGTTTCTTCTGTTATTTATGAGTGTGTCAAGTGTATATATTTTGTGTTGATGTATGATGGAGGAATCAAACCTCTGTCAAAATTGGTGTGAGAAATAAAAAGTTAAAAAAAAAAAAAAACTCAGTTTGGGTGCGCATTATACACAAGGTTTAACAGTACTGCAGTACCATATCTGAATGATGTTTGCGCGATGATTGATTTTTGGACAGAGATAGCATTGGATGCAACGGTAATCGAACCAGGATCGCAGCGGTGAGAGTGTACAATGTAATACTGGGAGAAAAAAATAGTGTGATGATTAGATAAAATTAAATGCCTTTTCCTATGTTATCCAGTTACTTAGTGATTGCACGGAGGATTTAGGGTTATTATTATTATTATTATTATTACTACTAGAGGTCTTTTTTAGCCAGGCCGCTAGAACATTGTCAGACATTAAACCGGTCCGCGAGGTCCGTGATACAGAAAAGGTTGCAGACCAATCATTTAGAGGGCTTATTTTTATCAGGTCACACAAGATCAGGAAGTTTCATGAATATCGATGGCAGAGTACTGATACCAATACTTGGTTAAGATGTCGATACTAGCAATGGTGGTCGATACCACTATCGGCCTTCTAGTGGCCATTTAATGGAAATCTGGAATCAAAGGAATGGTAAATTACTGATAAACAAATGCAACATTAAAGAAAATGTATGAGGAAAAGGAAAGTGGACTTAATTCCTGAATAAACAATTCTGATTTGAATGATAACTAAAAAAATGCATGAACTATCCTACAAATAGGCAGTTTTTTAAATCACTTGCATTGCTTTCACATAACATGAGCCTCACCTTGAAGTAGCTGACTTCGCTGTTTGCCATATTGCTGCTACAGGTACTAAAAATGATAAAAACCCAGCAAAATTCAGAGCAAAAATAATGACGAAATATTGTGGGGTTTTGTCACTTTGAGTCCCTGTAGTTTGTATTATTCTTTGTGCCTTTTAGCACTCTTTTTTGTGGCACAATCAATATAATAATTTCTAGTGGTCAAATAATAAGTGTTGCCCCTTTAAAGTTGTTTCTTCAAAAATATCATCCATTTTTTCGGAGGGAAGAACATTTTATTTTATGGTATTCGTATTGGTATTAGTAAAAAAAAAAAAGGTATAAAACATCCCTGCTATGACACTTTTGTTCTGTGTGCATAAAAAATGCTACATTGCCAGATTGGTTTTGTTTTTCCTAGGCAATGATGTTTGCACAGTAGCTTTTAATTTCATTGAAATTAAGTACAACAAAGGAAAAACCCAGCCCCTGCTCCCATAATTGCCTTAAGTGAGTATACAGACACTCACACCAACCAAGTAATGCTGTCGAAAACAAGGGAGGCAAAGAGTAACCAAGTGAGGAAAATCGTATGTGTTCAAATGTTGCTAAGCATTATGCATCCATGGCCAGTCCTCAGCACTTATTATTTGAGCACTTGATATCACTATATTAGTTTGTGCAATAAAAAATGAGTGCTCAAAACAACGAGGAATAATACAAACTACAGAGACTCAAAGTGACAAATCCCAACAATTTTTCATCATTTTTTTCCCTGATACTGGACGAAGAGCCCTGACTTTCTAACTACAACCCCACCATCACCTTTTTATCCTTCCTTGGTTCAAAACATTTGAATCTAACAATCTACCTTTTCTTGGAGTTGTTCAAGACACGATGGGCATGATGTATACAAATTAAAAAGTGGAAACATCCACAATGCCACTATTTTGAAAAATATGCAGAAGGTAAAAGGACACAAGAAGAAATAATTGTAAGGATGTTCTAGAGCACTGGTGACTCTCTTGTTTGGACATAAAGAAGAAGAAAAAAAAAAAAGGGGGGGGGGGTGCTCAACACACCTGTGTACCACCTTAGAAAAAAGTGAATTAGGATTGCTTTGCCACCTCGGGAGTCAAGACCTTCACTCATTGCTGTCAGCAATAAAAACAATTCCTTTTGCATTTTCTTAAAAGACTCCGGACTACCGACAACTTAAGTCTGGCAAAATTGCCTCTGCGAGTGGACAGCTCCACAAAAAAAACAAGAATTAACTTCAAACTCAACCAGATGCTGGCTTTACCTGCAAACACTATGTCAAGTCATGTTTATTTGTATAGCCCTTAATCACAGTCTCGAAGGGCTGCACAGACCACAGATTATTGCAAACTACAGAATATTATTACACCATCCCCTGATCTAAAACCTACATGAGGGCAAGGAAAAACTCAAAAACCTCAACATGAGGCAAATGAAGAAACCTGAGAAGGGACCGCACATGAGGTAATCCCCCTTTCCAGGATGACCAGGCTGCAATTGATGATGCAATAAATAATACACAGATATTGTCAACATAAAATATAGGTTAACTATTTCCAAATCCAAATGTTTACATACATTTTTTTTATATTTTTCAAACATTTTCTCGGCTTTAACAGATCAATACCAATGTTCATAAAACCCAATCACACTGAATTAATGTTTTATCTACTCCACTGCTTTACATTATGTTTAATGAACCTTTAGAAGTAGCTGAATGCAAATTAGGAAGCTGATCTATTTTAATTCATTTAAGTTGGCGGCCATTTTGACGGTTTCTGAAGGGTAAAAATGACACGCACATGGCTGGTCTTTAGATGTATAAAAACATGGATTTGCTGCTTATTAATGTTGGTTTAATTAACAATGACTGTGTTTATTTTCGGTTTAATTCCATTTATTATTTGAAACTCTTGTTCTATCTAACACTTTCTTTTTTTTCACCTTGGGTGGCGCTACTATCTTGCTGGTCACGATCAGGTCATCATAGTAAGTACGGAGGGTGAGACATGGTCCCTTAAGGGACCCATCTCGCGGAATGGTTGTCTTTGGAGTAGATAGATGAAAGCATGTAGGCCAAGCTTCATCGGTAGAGGCCATCACGCATCATCTTTCTCTTGGCTTTTTAGATACCATTACGGCCACAGATTGACGGAGTATGAGAAGCATCTGTTTAGATTTTTGCTTGGCAGAAATTGAAATGAACTTGCCCTTTTGCTCTATTGCTGCATGAGATATGCGGAACCTGCATCGTTTCCACAAGCTCAACATCGATTCTGTCCCCAGAGACCGACGACAAGATGCGGGCATTTGCCGAGCAGATCTTTGCCTCGGAGACCAAAGGCGAGGACATCCGAGATGAGATCTCTGTCTTTGACGTGCCCGAGGACTGCCCTATCCTCCACCACGAAATGGCGCACCACTTGCAAGTCGATGACGATCTGGAGAAGCGGTGAGTGCTGGAGACTCTCTGAAGGTGCAGTGCAGCCTTTATCCGCGATGTACTGCAATAAGACAATGCCTTTATTCATACTCAAAACATCTGTCAGATGAACAATGCAAGGTTTTCACATACAGCTACCTATGTTTCCCCGCGTTTTCCATGTTTTAAGATAATTTCAAATTGTTTATGCCGCACAACAATTTTAAACAAAAGTATAAAAGGCGACACTAAAAGAAAAAACTGTTTGTGTTTATTTGGTGAGTAGAATATACTTTTTCCTCCCATTTATTTTGTTCTTATTTTACATAGTCTGTTTTATTGTTACTTCTACTAGTGATGTGCACAGAGGTTCATATCTGGCAAGGCACAGTCACATTTACAAATAAATGAACCTACATCTTCATCATTTGATTTGCAGAGCAAGAAAGCAATACATAAACGATAGCATAAGTTAAAAAAAAAATGTTTTATCCTAAAGGTCGTTTAGGGTGTCCTTAAAAAATATGAAAGTCAAACATTTTTCTCTATTACTTATGTGTTAAAAATGCCCATTTAAGTTTAGGGAGCCCATATGCTTTCCACTGTGCCTATTTTGATTTATCTTACTTTTTGCAAAGCTGTTTGGGGCGGAACACATTTGGTAGGAAGAACAGGGGTTGGGGGAGTGCTGGAGACTGACGTAATGCTCTTCCCTGCTGTGTTCTTTTCATTTCTATTTGTTAGTGTAGCATGAAAATGGTGTAAGTAAAGAATGCCTGCTTCTGGTAGCCGAAAGGCTAAGTAATATGTTTTATCCTAATTGTATTCATATTATGTTGAATTCAGTAGTTTTGAAATATAAAATAACAAAAATGTCAAGTTAAATGAAAAATAACTTAGCACTGATTAAATACAACATTTCATATTTTTGGACTTTTATATTTCCATGATGCCAAGTGAGGCTGTGCCTCCCCCCTTCCCCTGACTACACCTCATTACTACTCATACTAATACTACCCCTAATACTGATAATCCTATTAATAGTACTACTACTACTTCTACTTCTACTACTACTACTATTACTACTACTGATAATAATCATAATTAAAAAAAAAAAATGGAGATTGAATTTGAACCAAGTAAAGCTTGGACACCAGTTATTAGTCGGAGTTCCCCGAGCGATCAGGTTAAAGCTGAATTTCTCGTGCATGCTGCACAAAATTAGAATAAACTGCCAAGCAAAAGTTGATCCAGTCCCGTAGTAATTTTTTTTAAATATGCTTCTTAGCCGGCTGTGGCCAGTACTGTAGCTCCCATAATATAGGAATAGGAGCCCAAAGACTTCAATGTAATTTCCCTAAACTAGGCTACGGCTGGTACAGAAGCTTCTATAGGAACTCACTGGTGCCGTTGGAATGAATGGGGATCCCATTGACTTCAAAGTTATCTCTCCAAGTAATACACCGCCTGGCAAGCTGCAACCAACTGCAGCTCCCATTATGAGTCAATGGGGGCCCATAGACTTCCATGTCCATCCATCCATCCATCCATCCATCCATTTTCTGCACCGTGTATCATCACTAGGGTCGCAGGGGTGCTTAAGCCCATGTCAGTCAACTTTGGGCAGGGGGAAGGGGACACGCTGAAATGGTCGCTAGCCAGTCGCAGGACTTCAATGCTATTTCCCTAAACAATACGCCCCTGGGAGGCCGTGTCCAGCCACCATTGATAATAAACACCTTTTACATTAACTTCTATTTAATATTGAATATTTGAAAATATCTGTACAAAAGGAGAAAACATTTTGAGCTGGGACTTTTTGACACTTACAGAAAGAAGCGCTTTCGCACCATGGCTGTGCCGAGGGCTGCTTCCAACCAGCAAGCGGCGGCCCCTGTTGTGTCTTTAGAAGTGGACACACCCACCTACCTGGAAGTGCCTGACTTCCAAAGAGTGGCTATCATCGGGGACTACGCTTCTGGGGTATTGTACTCTTTATTTACCTTTATTCAATTGCGCTGCTCAAATTTAAATCAAATCGTCCTGACTTGAGGGAATAATTGCAGTCTAAGATCTTATACTTTTGCGTCTCTATCAATTTATTACTTTGTGTGTTGGGTTTTTCCAGCAAAATGTAACCAGAATGTCAATAAAAATCCATCCATTTTCTGCACCGTTTATCCTCAATAGGGTCACGGGGGTGCTGGAGCCCATCTAAGCTGTCTTCGGGCACTGGGCAGGCGACACCCTGGACTGGTTGCAAGCCAGTTACAGAGAACACTGAGACAGACAACCTTTCACACACGCTTACTTATACATTGGGACAATTTGGACCCCACTTATTTGGAAAGTGGGAGTAAACCACAGTGCCCAGAGAAACCGACGCAGGCACGAGGAGAACATACAAACACCACACAGGGAGGCCAGTAGCTGGAATTGAAACAGGGACTTCAGAACTGTGAGGCAGACGCGCTAACTAGATGAAATACAATCACAAAATAAAAGGCCAATTAAAGCACAGCATTTAAAAAAAATCCACCCCATGCAGATCTGTGAAATTCAAGGCCACATTAAAAAATGGCTTTAAGCCAAGGGGCAAACTGATCGAATTTTGAAAATATTGAAAATGACGCATATAGTCTAGTGATCCTAATTGAACCTATGGAAAACCTAACAAATATATTCAACTATGATCCGATAGATATTTTTCTTATGGCTTTGTCAAGTGATATTCAATTTTCAACAGGCAAAAAAGATAAAAGCATTTGGTATAAAAAAACCCTCTTCAAAGTGAAAGAAGCCATTTATTTATATTCAGGGACCATCAGTAGCCTTTAGTTTGTATTTTAGCAAAAGTGGGCTAAAATAACTTCAACAGTAATCTGTCACTCACTCAATTGAAAAACTTTTAAAAACATAATTGGATTGAAAGTGCAAAAATCTATGAACCAAATACTTTTTTGAAGTGGAAGTAATGTACAGAAAAAATGCACACTGATTCCTGTTGTATACTAAAAAAGTGAATCAAGATCTACAAAAGTGAATCAAGATCATCTCATGAGCTGTAGAAAATTTCCCACTGGCAAGATTTGTCCTTGACTTAACTTTATATGTTTTAATTATATTCTAATATGCTTAACTAAGAATGCTCCTGATGTATTTGAAGGTTACCTGAGGGCTGAGCATTTGTGATGTCATGCTCCCCGGAACACAACTGTCAAATTGTCCGCCCCTCAAGATGGATAAACCTGCAAAGTTTAAAAGAGGCTTTAATGACATACTTTGACAGAACCGATACGTCTCTTTGTTGTGTTCAGGTGACGATGGACGACTTTGAACTGTCCTGCAAAGGCCTCTACCGCGCTCTAAGTATCAGAGAGAAGTACATGCGGCTGGCCTATCAGCGCTTTCCATGCACCGCCTCCGAGTACCTCCGTGACATCGAGGGCGAGACCTTCAAGGTGGAGGACCAAATGCAGCCCGGTGAGGACAACGTTTGGTCCATTTTCAGCACCTACAATTTCAATCAATCTGACCTCAAAATAATTGGGCAGAACTTCAAGACTAATTGAAGATCAATGTTTGGTTTTCGTCAGTCTTTACTGCCCCTCCGAAAGATGGCGAAGACCCGTTTGATGCAGCGAGCCTGCCGGAGGACCTGGGTTATGTTGCCCGGATGAAGGATGGCGTCATCTACGTTTATGACGACGCCGAAGCTGCGGACAAACATCAACCCCGAGATCTGCCGTGCGCAGACTACGCCACCTTCATTGATGACATGAACTTCCTCATTGCTCTTATTGCACAGGGTCCCACGTGAGTTCTGCGCACCATCAATAACAGTTATCCAATAACACTTAAGTTCCTATGAAGTAAGAGTCAGAAAACGATCCGCATCACATAAAGTGCCTATGATTTGCTCCGATTTAACTTTGGTTTTTGAGTTTAAGTAAAAGTCAAAAAAAGAAACTATTATTCAGAGGTGTTCTGAGGTGTTTTCCGATATCTGGTTTTCATCAAAATTAACAATTACATTTCATTTTGGATTAAATGGGATTCAAATGACAACTGCCATCTTTTAAAGGGCTTATAATTAACTTCACATTAAGTGTATGGTGCCTTTTTAGGGGGTTTTGACAACAGTTTTACATTTGAATAATTTGGTTGTCTTTCGAATCAACCAATGACATTCAGACGGGTATATTAAATTTTATGTGTGTTTTTGAATAACCTGTGTTCAGATTTAATAAATCGCATACAAGATTTGATAAAGTTAAAATCAAATCACAACTGCCTTTGCAAAATAGGCCATTAATAAATTCTGATTTTTAGGAGGCTATCTTTTAAGACTTATGTATGCATTTAAATGTGGTTGTGTTCAGATTCAGCCATTTAAATTCAAACTTGTACTAAATAAAAATCAGAAGATAACTGCCAGGATTTAAAGGGCCTGTCATTGGTACCAAATAAAGTTTTTTGATGGTTTTGTTTGCATTTGAATGATCTGTTTCTGTATAGAATTACCGTATTTTCTGCACTCTTTAAAAGAAAAATCCCAAAATTAAAAGTGTGCCTTAGAATCCATTGCACCCTGTGGTCCAGAAAATACAGTAACTACCATTAGTTCTGGACTACAAGCCGCTACTTTTTAGCTACCTTTTAGCTACATTTTGAACAGTGCAGCTTAATTTTTTTTTTCATGGCAGCAACAATGTCGAGCTGCTCTTTTTTACAACACGTGCGCTCTAAATGCAAAACACGGTTGTGACGTCTGGAATCATATATGACACCATTGAAATAAGTTCATGTTTTTGCCAAAATGATTTATATAATACATAACTGTAGCAAGAACGGAGGTTTGACTACTTTATTTACAATGTACTCACGATATTTAAACTTTTTCACCCACAAATCAAGTCATGAACTTATCAATCCGAATCCAACAGCAGTGGAAATCATCAATCAAAAATGCTACGGTTTTTTCTTCTGTATACACACAGGATTCATTTTTATGGCTATTTAAGCTTGCGGCTTAACATCCAGCGGCGCTTGAAACTCAATGACGAAATTGAGTTTCGTTTTTAAACTTGAGCATGCCCCTCAGGTGTACTCTGTAGTCCGGAATTTACAGTAATTGCATTCAAACTTAAATGAAATGAGACTTAGCCTTTATTTGAAGGGCCTTAGTTTAACAGTATATAAGGTTCAGTTGCTGTATTTGGCATTTCCTTACATTTTTGATAATGTATTGTATGAGAATGGTGCTGTATTTTCAGCAAGACCTACACTCATCGCCGTCTGAAGTTCCTCCTGTCCAAGTTCAATGTGCATGAGATGCTGAATGAGATGATGGAGATGAAGGAGCTGAAGAAGAACCCTCACAGAGATTTCTACAACTGCAGGAAGGTCGCCAGAAACCCAATCTATCTGCTCCCTTTTATTCCCGATCCTAGTCTTGACAATTTCAATGTGGGTCACTTCAGGTGGACACTCACATCCATGCTGCTGCGTGCATGAACCAGAAACATCTCCTGCGCTTCATCAAGAAGTCATATCGGGTGGACGCCGACCGAGTTGTGCACAACGTTCAAGGCAAAGAGGTTACCTTGAAGGAGCTATTTGAGTACCTCCACCTGCATCCGTACGACCTCACCGTGGACTCTCTGGACGTGCATGCTGTAGGTTCATTGTATGATTAATCATTGGGGGTAGGATTTTATTATAAATTCATCATACCACAAACGGTTAAAAAGTATTGTTGTTGCCTCACTGTTGAAGCAAAATTTGCTGCCGTCACAGAAATAACGTGTAAAAACATGTTTATTTGGCATCTAATTAGGCTTATTTAATTTTTCTTTTTCTTATTTTACTATTTTTTTTTTATTAAACTTAATTTAAAAGTGTAGAGCTACAAGTATTAAGAAATAAATATTGTTAAATTAGTACATTAAATTTGAAAAAGTATTAAATGAGCTTAAATTTTGCCCTTAATTTTCTACCTAAAATTTTGCATTGTGCCTAAAAAGTTGTAATCATTTACAGCTTTACAGATAACGCTAGAAAAGTCAATACAATGTCTGGCATTCTATTCTATTTCTTTTCCAGTATATTCTAGTATATTGTAGTATATTATTATACGATGACAGTAATATGTTTTTGCTTACAGTATTTTGTTCTTAATTCTTTACTTGAATTTTTGCAATGTGTCTTAGAAAAAAAAAAAAATATTTAACTGGCTTTACAGGGACCTCGAAAAAGTGTATGTAGTCTCTTGCATTTTATTCTATTCTATTGTATTCTATTCTATCTCAGTATATTTTTCTAGATTACAAGATAACGACATATATATATATATTTGCTTTTTATTGCATTTTGGGGGTGGACTACCAAGATTGGGTTCTCAGTGTTTCAACTTTTTACAGAAATGTAATTGTTTTTTTCTCTGATAGGGAAGACAAACCTTTCAGCGTTTTGACAAGTTCAATGCCAAGTACAATCCCGTGGGAGCTAGCGAACTGCGAGACCTCTACCTCAAGACAGAGAATCACATCAATGGGGAATACTTTGCAACCATTATTAAGGTCAGCTATAAAATAAATTCAGCGAACAGAATACATGACACATTTCAAAAAAATGATTTAATAACGACAGAAAACATGAAAATAGCCTGTTTAGCACTGATCAGTAAATTCACCTTTACCACATTGCATCAATCCCTAATATATAAAGCTTTTTAACTATAATACAACATGCGCACTGTAAGGTTCATAGCACTTAAATTATTGTTAAAAATATATATTTGTTGAAATGTCCATTCATTTTTTTACAATCAATCTGAAGTGTCTCAAGCACAATGATTACACTGTATTTTTGTCAGGTTTTGAAACGGTGATTGCAGTTAAAGATTAGGCTTAAAATTTGAAAAACAGAAAAATACAGACTTATTTTCTTTTGCACTACACAATACAGCGACATATAATGAACAAATACTACACAGTGTCCCTTTAGAGCCGCGGTCTCAAAGTGCGCTATTTTGTTACAAATTGTCGCTCTCAACTTGAAAAAGGTTGGAGACCTCTGCTTTACAGCGTCAACTTCTGACACCAATAGTTATAGTTCATTTGAGCCCTTTAACTAGGTAACGTGTAATACTATCTCAGCCATTTTTTTCATCTCACTCAATCATGAATTCCAGAGTAATTTGTCAAAGATTCATATTGTTTTAATGTATTATAATAGTAAAACAAGGATATTGGAAGAGAATGAGAGTATAATAATCATACCGGAAAAAATGTAGTAACATTGTTAATAGATGTATGTATGCATGGCATTTTTGTTTATGAAAAATGAGCAGCCTTCTAGATTCCTGTCTCCCTTATAGGTTGAAATTTTGTTTCCATAGGAAGTCGCCACCGACCTGGAAGATGCCAAATACCAATACGCGGAACCTCGCCTGTCAATCTACGGTTGCACGACCAATGAGTGGAACAAACTGTCTAGTTGGTTCGTCAAGCACCGGGTCTACTCCCCTCATCTCAAGTGGATGATTCAAATTCCAAGAATCTAGTGAGCCCCTTCTCTCTTCTTTTTTGTCACCAGCCACAAACCCTCACGACAGCCGTGTCTAAATCCTCTTTTCTATCCTAATGTTTTGGTGCCCCTTCCCCTCTAGTGACATTTTCAGAGGCAGGGACTTCGTCCCTCACTTTGGCAAAATGTTGGAGAACATTTTTCTGCCAGTATTCCAGGCCACCATCGACCCAAAATCTAACCCCGAGCTCAGCCTCTTCCTCAAGCATGTGAGGAACAAAACTGATGGCGATGACTAAAAATAGGAAATGCAATTATTACATGAGTTTTGTTACACAGGTAACCGGTTTTGACAGCGTTGATGATGAGTCCAAGCACAGCGGCCACATGTTCTCCACAAAGAGCCCCAAACCAGAAGAGTGGGACATTGCCAAGAACCCATCCTACACATACTACATCTACTACATGTATGCCAACATCACAGTGCTCAACCAACTACGCAGGTCAGTAAGCTTGACAGTAAGACAGTTTTTTCATCCTGAGGGCCGGGGAAAACACTAGGGTGCTGTGTGAACTTGTCTAATGTGCCACAGGAAATCGCCCAATTTTATCTTTGGAAAAAAACACGCCATTGTTCAGTATCTTGGCTTTCTACCATTGATCAGCTCGATAACTGTAACATTCATCCACATCAGTAGGTGGCAGCGGATTGCTATTTTTTTTCCACGTATAAACAAATGTTCGACTCATGAAGTAGTATAGCAGGGGTGTCAAACTCATTTTAGCTCGGGGACCACATGGTAGTAAAACAATTCTCATGAAAAGTGTGCTTTAGCTGGAGGGCTAGAGGTCTTTTCAGAGGCTAACAATTAATTTCCTATTCAGGGATGTAGATTTGTTGATAAAACAATTATTGAGGATTTTTTTTCCCACAATATTTTTTTTCGTTCACTAAGGTTAAATCTCTCGTGGGACCTAAAAGAACAACAGGATAGATTTTCCCAATGTTCTCTGGTTGATTAAAGGTAGACAGCAAATATAGCAACAGTGGGTAATTTGCGAGTGGCACCTGGCTTTGGCAACATCCCGTGGATATTTTTAAAACTGGCTGTTTTTCTTGTGCTTCTTTCAGCAATGTCTTGCGGGTCACATAAAATGATGTAGCGGGCAACATTTGGCCCTTGGGTCATGAGTTTGACACATGTGAAGTATAGGGATGTCACAAGCCAGAAACTGAGACAGGACCCAATAGCGTTCGTTTTACTCAGTTTTATTGAGAAAGAGAGCAGCGCTTGCTTCCACAATCCGATAATTGTCGGACATGGGTAGCTGATGGCAGGAACGCAGATGTGGCACTTCCATGTCGAGCACGGATAGTCGTGGGCGGCAGGAAAGCTGGTCGATAGCCGGGACGGGGGAGCAAGGGCGGTGAGGAATCCAGAAAAAAGGTCGGCAACAAGTATCAGGCAGGAAACAGGGCAAAACAGGACGATTGCCGGGACGGAACCGCAGGGCAGACACGGGTCCAGAAACAGGTCGGCAACAGGTATCAGGCAAGAGAAAACAGGGCAGGACATTGTCGGAAGGTACAGAGCTTGCCCAGCTGAAAGCATAAGTTCGCAGGACGGTCTGACGGCTTCCTCTTGGAAGCCGGGGGTTTAAAAAGAGTCAGGGAACCAATCAATGACCAGGGCTGTTGGCGCCAACGGGTCATTCGCAGGTGCCCCGGATCAGCAATCTTGACAAGGGAAATATATTCAATAACCTATTTTTTTTACAAAGCTGTTTCAATTTTCATTCCAAAGGTAACAATACATCAAATAAAGTAAAATCCTAGCACAGTTTTGCTGAGTAGAAGGGTTATTTTCTTAGTTTACAAAAAAGAACGTGGTCAAAATTATTTTGTCCAACTAGCTGATAATTTGTGCTAATTTTCTATTTATATATACATATATATTATATATAAACATATATTATATATAGATACATATCATATAATATATATTTATATACAGTATGTCACAGAAGGGAGAACCCCTGTCACATTTCTGCAGAGATTTCATTATAACGCTAAAAATAACATCAGTGAAGAAACATCGTTTAGACACAATGAAAGAAAGTATTTAAACAATGGCCATGGCTTCTTAGAAAGATATCCTTTGGTCTGATGAGACTAAGATGAATTTATTTGGCTCAGATGTTGTGAAGCATGTGTGCTGGCAACCAAGTGAGGTGTACAAACATGTTTGTCTCATGCCTAAAGTTAAGCATAGTGTTAGAAATGTCATGGTTTGGGGCTGCATGAGTGCAATTGGAAATGGGGAGTTGCATTTCAAGAAGGAAAACACAAACTCAGGGATATACCGTAAAATACTGGCGCAGAGAATAATCCCCTCCCTCCAGATACTGGGTGGCAGGGCAATAACCCCAAGTACACTTCTAAGATGACCAAGGCTTTTCTAAAGGGACTAAGGATAAAGGGGATGAATTGGCCAAGCATATCTCCCAATCTAAATCCATTAGAACATCTTTGGGGCATCCTCAAGCAGAAGTTAAGGAAGCACAATATCTTGAATATCCCCTTGAAAAGTTGTCATGGAGGGGTGAAAGGACATTCCTGTGGCTATTTGTGAGGCTCTAGTGAAATCCATGGCTAGGATGATTAAAGTGGTTCTGGAAAATCATGCTGGCCACACAAAATATTGAACTTCAGGAACTTTTTTTTAGGGTGTACTCACTTTTGTTAGCAGGGGTTTAGCAACTAATATACTACTAATATTTTTAGTTTTTGGAGGGGGGAAATAAATTTACACTGCTATTTAAGCTTTACACATACTACCTTTCATTGTTTCATAGCGATGTTTCTTCAGTGCTGTTTAATTAAACATTATGATGAAATATCTGCAGAAATGTGAGAGGTGTACTCACTTTTGTGACATTCTGTAAATATTATTGTTTTTTTCCCCTCCCTTTACATTTCAGGCAGCGGGGAATGAACACATTCATGTTCAGGCCTCATTGTGGGGAAGCTGGCGCCATCACTCATTTGCTGGCAGCCTTCATGACAGCCGATAACATCTCGCACGGCCTCAATCTCAAAAAGGTTTGTGGGTGGAACGTTCGTTAAACAAATAATTTTGTTGCAAAATCATATCCACTCAATTCAAAACATTTCTCAAATTGGTTCATTATTCTTTGCCACTATATGGTGGCCTAGAAGTCTACATCTCAAAAACGTTCACTCAATCTCATTCAAGAAACGATTGTGTGAGTTATCAAGTGTAAACACTGTATCTAAAAAAATTGCATTTTTGATGAGAGTCACTGTGCCCAAAATTGGCATTTCTCACACCTACCAATTATAAATCACTACGCCCCTTTGGCATAAACTTAAAATGAACCTTTACGCCCTTTCAAACCTTAGCATGTTTTAAAAAATGACAGATATTTCAGCTCACTAGTTTGATAAAATGCTTTCACAATTATTCAACACCTCTCAAAAGTGTGATGAACAAAAAGCAGAAATGGCAAATGAAACATAAAAAACACATTGATGGATGCAATCACATCAAATTGAAATGAAATTGAAACAAACTTGCAAAAAGATTTAGTAAGTTACCGTAATATTAATATCAGCCCAAACTTTCATCTACAGTTATTCTTAGCACCAAAATAGGGGACATGTCCTCTACCACTAAATTAGCCTCATGGGATGTGAAATAAATACAAATTTCTTAGCCAAGGAATATTAAAAACAATAAACGCTTACTGTGTATGAAAGTACGTGTATTTTAGCTTATTATTCAAAACAATATTGTTGATATTTAATAAAACAAGGTTATTTTTTTTAACCACTTGGAGGTGCTAAATAATAAACAATGTCATTTTAAAGCTATTCCACGTGTTTACAGCCATACCACCCTGAGAACACCTGATCTCGAGAAGCTAAGCAGGGTTGGGCCTGGTTAGTTCTCAAACAGGAGACAATCTGGGAACACCAGGTGCTGTAAATAGATCATTTGGCGCACGCTCTGCTGCGACAGAACTGACTGTAAACCCAGTTACAGTCGGGGAAAATGAATTTTCCTAAATGGAGCAAATAAATTAAATAAAATGTATTAATATTACTCGAGATATTATTCAATAGACAACGATTTGCCAATTTGAATCAAACACACCTGATTATGATACGTGTAAATGGACTCAGGCCAGGGTTTGCTTAGTTCTGAAACTATTCCTCAACCATCAGAGTCCAGTGCTGCAGTACCTCTACTACCTGACCCAGATACCCATTGCCATGTCCCCACTGAGCAACAATAGCCTGTTCCTGGAGTACGCCAAGAACCCGCTGCTGGAGTTCCAAAAGAAAGGCCTGGTGGTCTCCCTGTCAACTGACGACCCCATGCAGTTCCATTATACCAAGGTCTTTGCCACGTAAAGTGCTGATGGACTGTTTGCTCCTCTTGTTGACCCGTCTTGCCCGCAGGAGCCTCTGATGGAGGAGTACGCCATCGCAGCCCAAGTCTTCAAGTTGAGCACGTGCGACATGTGCGAGATCTCTAGAAACAGCGTCTTGCAAAGCGCCATGTCTGATGAGGTGCGTGAATGAGTGATTGCCACAATACAAACTATCTCTAGCACCTATGCTGTTAGCCAGAGGGAAGAAAAGCCACTAGACTGGTTCTAGGTTTGGTAAGTGGTAAAATAATAAAGGAAACGCCCAAGTCTAAATCAATTTAAAACAAAAGCCAGCAATTCAACAAACAATGAGCAAGGAAATTGACAAAATTGAATCTAATTTATAATAAAATAACACTATTATTTGGTTAAACGTGTTAGATGAGAAATCAAACCTTTTTATAATCTTGGTTTGTTAACCCTCTTTTATTTCTATTTCGGTATGATGACCGGTCATCCACTCTAATTTTGGTTGATAAAACTATTAATAATCACAAAAGGGACATTTATAGGGTTTAAGATTCAACCTAAATCTGTTTTGTGTCAAAATTGAATGTCACACATTAATGCAGTTCAAGCTTCAATGACAAACTGAATGAGGAGACCCTTCTTCATATGAGCAAAGGAAGACAAGAACGATCTTTAAATAAGCAAATAAAACACCATTCTGATGTTTTCCAATTCAGGGAATCTCAAATCCATTGGTATTGCTGCTTTCTCAAGGTTCATGAGTCTAGAGTCAAGATCAAAGCAAAAATCCAATTCCAACCGCAACCTTGGTGCAGAGCTCTATGATGAATAGGATCCTGGCTGGATTCCTGGTCTGGAGTAATCTGTTACCACAAACAATGTTTTCTTAGTGCATCAAAGCAACATTCAATTGGATCAAAGAGAACAGAAACAAATTCACTAAAACTTCTCAAGTTAAATGTCAATGGTCTGCATTTATATAGCACTTTTCAAGTCAATGAAGACCTTCCAAAGCGCTTTACAATGTGCTTCACACTTTTCCCTTTTACACACAAACTAACCGATAGCAGCGTCAGCCATGCAAGGCAATTACCTGCTATCTAGGGCATTAGGGAATCGAACCTATGACCTCTTGATCCAAAGACGAGCGCTCCACCTCCTGAGGCTATTGCCCAGGTTTTTCATCCCTTGCGATTCACACCGTCACAGTTCGAGTTCAACAAAGAAAACGAGAGATCTGTTTTTTTAATTCCAGGCAATGTTGTGCTTGGGATTGCTACCATAATCGCAGGTTATGTCTGTCGTCTACTCATGCATGCATGTTCTGCCCACAGTAAGAAATGACACAAGCACTCGTTATAATGTATTTGATGTATTTTCCTAGAAAGCTTTGTTGAAACAGGGAATAAAAAATCACTTTTGGCTCATTAAAATCATGTATTTTGTTTGGTAATTTAGTTAAATGATCAGATATTTACCACACTGTGGTTCCTATCAATTTTAATAATTGATTTAAAGGTTGAAGATCATTGCAGCTCTCTTAATAGATCCCATTATAAGCATTTCATTATAATCATTCAAATTATAATCATTCAAATGTTTGGTTGACTCAAATGACATGATATAGATTAGGGATGTCAAAGTCAAAAAGGATGCAAAGGCCCCCCAAAAAAACATAGTACAGCCTGGTGGCGCCCATTCCTTTCTAGGCCCACAAAAGTTCCCAGCTATTATAGCAATCGCAATACAATTCATGCAGTGGTGGGCCGTCAGGGCCAGCAAGGCCTTCTCTGCTGGCCTAACATAACCAGACATCATTATCATAATTCAAAAAAGGTAAATTTCATTTTAAATGTATTCGTCAAAAGTGGTAACCATGTTTGGAGTTATTTTCCATATTTTGTACTTGTCGTGATATCCATTTGATTACATCCCTTCCAGTAGTTTTAGGTCCAATCAGAATTCAGCTATGAGCTACAAATGCCCTGCCCGCCACTGAAATTAAAAGAAACAAATCAGTAAAACACAGAAATAGCATAGGGAACGTTTGTTCGATTGAAGCTCTCATCTCTCATCTCTCATCTCTCATTAGCCGTACCGCTTATCCTCATTAGGGTCGCGGGAGGCTGGGGCCCATCCCAGCCATCTCCGGGCAGTGGGCAGGGGACACCCTGAACTGGTTGCCAGCCAATCGCAGGGCACACAGGGACAGACACCTAGGGACAATTTGGACCGGCCAATTCACCTGAAATGCATGTTTTTGGAATGTGGGAGGAAACCGGATTGCCCGGAGGAAACCCACGCAAGCACGGGGAGAACATACAAACTCCGCACAGGAAGTCTGGAGCTGAACCCATGACAGGTTCCCATGACATGAACTGTGCCGCACAAGCGCTAACCACTGCGCCGCCGTGCTGCCCCTATTGAAGCTCATAATTTCAAATTATTTTGCACCAAATTCCAAATTGTAAATGAATATGAATTTATTAAAACCACTGGGTGAAACTTGGACTGTTTTCAACCTTGACATGCACTTTACGTTAGTTGACTGATGATCCGTCCAGGCTGTACCAGCTATTTTCCTAAATTTGCGGGGACTTTTGCTTTCTATTCGTGGTCTTTAGGGCAGATAAATTCAAAACATATAATAATCCAAAGGGTCAAAAGTCAAAATATTTTGCAGCACGTAGAGGAGCAAGTCAACACTAACCATCATCATCCTTTCTCTATTGTCTTTCCTCAGGAGAAATGTCACTTTTTGGGTCAGAACTACTTGAAAGAAGGTCCGGAGGGAAATGACATCCGCAAAACAAATGTGGCCCAGATCCGAATGGCCTACCGCTATGAGACCATCTGCTATGAGCTCAACCTCATCAAGGAGGGTGTCAAGGCAGAATAAACTCATAAATTGGAGGCATGAAGATCAATCAAATGGGGAAAAAATAGCTCACGTTTTGACATAAATGTTTGATCTTAAACAAAAAGCACTGTTGTAATGTACTACAAATGCATACTTGTTTTTCTTCAGGTAGACCTGAATTCAAAGCATTAAAGTGGGATTAAGACTGGGACAAACAAATGTCTCACTATGATGTTTGCAGTGGATCCCTGCCCAAGGATAACACGATGACGTTATTTGCTTTACAGTAGGATCTTGTCCAGGATTAACGTGGTTACTTATTGACTTCATTTTTGGGACACTGACCCAATATATTTTTTTAATGTATGACCTGACAATCCGTCATGTTAATTTTTTTTAGTGATAAATCATGCATTGAGTTTTTTTCTAATAGGTTACAGTAACATTCACTCTGTAACTACAAAATAAAGGCAGCATATTTGCCTTATAAAAAAGATTACTGTCTGCACCGATGCCATATGCAATATGTGATATTGTTAAGGAATGTCAGTGACAGTTGTATTGTTGTATGAAAGGATTGTTATTCTTCTTCAGTTTCTGTAGTGCAGTGGTTATGGTAAATGGTCTGCATTTATACAGCGCTTTTCAAGTCAATGAAGACCTCCCAGATCGCCTTACAATGTGCTTCACATTCACCCATTCACACACACACTCACACACCAATAGGGAGTCAGCCATGCAAGGCGCCTACCTGCTTAGATACTTTATTCCTTACCTGCACAGAGCTTCGGCGTTGGCATTCCAGTCCAGTTTATTGTCCAGCTGCACACCCAGGTATTTGGAGATCTGACAAACTCTACACATTCTCCTTTGATAGTCACAGGTTCGGGGTGAGGTCCAGTCCTCCTGAAGTCCACCACCATCTCCCTGGTCTTGGTGGTGTTCAGGTTCAGGTGGTTAGCTCCATTGGACAAAGTCCTGGATCAATTTAGGGCCATTAGGGATTCAGTGTCTTGCCCAAGGACACTTCGACATATAACACGGAGAATCGACCTCTTGATCCCAAGACGAGCGCTCTACCTCCTGAGCTAATGCCGCCCCGTTAGCACATTTGCCTAGTTTGTTGGCCTGGAGAGGAATGGGTGCCACCAGGTTGTACTATCCCAAGACACCACAGAAAATGGTGCCCCTATAACCATAGTGTTTAAGGGATCCATCACCATACTGAATAAACTATAAAGGTCCAGTGTCCAGGCCTACCATTTTACCACTAGATGTCACACTTTTTTTTAAAAAAAAATCAGTGCTAAAATGCACAAGGAAGATACAAACTACGGATACTCAAAATGACCAGAGGAGTATTTTTAAAAATTGCATGATAAATCGTATGTTTGCTTCAATCAAATCAGTATTGCTACAGTGAGTAATATTTGACCACCAGAGGGCAGTGTGTTGTCTGGTGCATGCGAAGGCCAGCGGCATGGATACAAATACCGGTACATGGCGGCGACCTAAGCGGGAATTCCACTGTGTAAAAGAAATACAAATTATTCGACCTATGATTTTTTTTTTTTTTTATAAAAAAATCATTAGTAAAATAGCTTATGTATTTTGCCCCAGATTCAAATACTTTTTTTTGTTTGCTATTTTTCATTAAATAAAAGTTTTTTGTTCGCTAAAAGCTACAAAATATTAGACACTGTTCCTTTAAAGAAATAGGGTTTTTGTCACTAGTTTGCGCTAAATGCACACAATTCAATTGTAGCTGCCATTGACATCTTTAGAAAGTTAAAAACTATGACGTCAACAAAAGACGTGGCTCAACTTTGTCATTTCATTTTGTCAAGTTAGAGAAAGTACACGTAAAACTAGGAGTGTTAGAATGTTGTACTATTTGTGCACACCTACGGATAGCCACAAGCGTTAACATGCTCAAAAATAAGCTGTGGATATTTATGTTAATGTAGTTAGTATACCTTATGTATGAGCAGTTACTTACAGATTTACTCACATCTGATCGGCAATGTTTATTAATAGTATTTATTTTGTAGGACACAACCGGATCTGATCAATATAGTACCTTAAACAATGTTAACCGTCTGCACTAGGAGGCGAGAGCTAGATGTAAAACTCTACACCCCTCTCTCTCTTTTTGCTCCACTTTCTTTGTTGTTGTTGAACTGCACTGTTATAAGTAACACGCTTTGACCAAAACGTTTCAAGTTTAACTTTGAGCACCATCAAATCCAAGTTTACGCGTCGCAAAACTTCATTGAACGACGGAGACTCAATCAAAGACATGTTATCTCCAACATGTTATCGCTGAAGAGGAAGATGAGTTCAGTCCTCCAGCTAAACGGTAAGTCACGATGAATATTTCATTTCTGAATAAGTCCATTAAAGTATTATTTACTCCTTATGAATATGTGAGTCGACAATGAATTTGCCGTTCTAGTCTAATGCTTGTAATTTGTTGCATTTTTTTCGGAATCTAATGGATGTTTGCACCGATTTTGATTCAAAATGCAATTTACCTACTACGTGCCCTTACAATATTTTAAGTCTTTATCAAGAACTGTGTTGTGTTTTGTTGTATAAGCACAAAATTCACCCCGAAGGGCTGTTTTTAAAGGGGCAGTTTGTATTATTTGACCATTAGATGTCACTACTGTGTAGTGCAACAGAAAAACGAGTGCTAAAATGAACAAGGAATGATAAAAACTATGGAGACTCAGTGACCAAACCAAATATTTTTTTATCTAGTTTTTTATGTTCCGTCTTTGGCACGGTTATTTTTTTATTTTTATTTTTTTTGTGGTTCCCGTAGCAGCATGATTGTGAAGAATTATAACAGCCTTTTCTTGGTGAGGCTTGTGTTATGTAAAATACATTTCGCAACCTATGTATATTTTAAGAAAGTGCACCTCTACATGATAGTACATGGATTTTTGTTTATTATTTAAATATAGTTTTTTAATAAATATCTTGTTTTTTTTACCTCTAAGAGGTGGCCAACAATACACATTGTTACTTTAAAAGGAAAAAAAAAGTTTTTAGCTGTAGGTCTCAACCAAAACATCTGTTTATTACCTAAGTCCATGTTTTTGTGTTTTTTTAGTTGTGCCTGTGAAGAAATACAATAGTACTGATTCTCAAATATCTAACCATAGTACAACAACAAATGATTGCTGCCCAACAGGAAACCATTTTACGCACAAATTCTGGTCTCGTGGAAAAAAACGCAAGTGGGTGGTGTTCCATTTCAAAGGCGCATGATTACTAAATTGTGTATCTTTAACAGCATCATCAAATCAATGTTTTTTTATTTATTTTTTGTATTGTATGTTGATCTCAAAACAACAAAATTTCTGTAAGGAATGAATATTGCAGGATAATTAAAGATGTAAGATCAGAAGTTTAAGACACTCAAGGGCCATATTTGCAGCAAATTTTGCAACAACACCAAAGGGAGGTGATCATTGTGAGACGACCAGGTTGACAAGACAAGACTTGCTTTGGAAAATCCTTTTTGGCAACCCACTCGACACAAAAAAACTATATTGGTTAAGACACGTTTTTTTTTTAATTTACCGCCACTTCCGCATTCATTAGTTAGCATGCATTTTCGATTGGCTACTTTGTCACGTCACGACCTTTACCACACCCACAAGGATTTTCTGTTGAAAATAATAACTCAGGCAAGTGTGACTGATTTGTTTTGGTTTTTTATAGGGATACATTTCTTCTTTACCACACAAAAAACAACATTCTTTTAAGGGACAAAAGATAACGAAGAAAAAAAAGAAAATATTCAAACATCACATTCTCTATCTTTACTAGTTAAAATCTGCTTTAACATGGCTCACTTTTCTCTGTGCACAGTGTGGCAGAATAATTTGCAAGGCTCGACATTTCTTCATGAACTTTGTCAAATTCTTAAAAGAAAGACATACACTTTTTGCTACCTAAAACACATACCATCAGTCCTTTGTTTGTACTATACATATACACTCCCCTCAAGGTAGAGGTGCATTTTGTATGTGACTTGGCATTACTGTCCCTTGTAATCAACATACAAAACAAGAATGATCGTCCTAATTTCTTAATTTAAAAACTATGCTTAGCTCAATTCAAAAGCCTAGCAAATGGATTTCAAGGGTAAAAATATGCAAGACTATTTTTTACCCTTGCTCATAAAGGCTGGTGTCATTTGAATGAAAATGTACAAATTTTAAATAGTTTGGCAGCAAAACACTTAGTACAGCCATGGTTGTTGCTAAAATGTTATCACTTTTGTGTTACTTCGGCTATAAGTGTGACATTTTTTTGGATCGGATCAAATAAAACATTTTACAGGACAATTTTCTTGATCCAAGCTCGATTAGCAAAACTACAAAAGTGAGAAAGTACCCTTTTATTAATTATAAATAATTTTGTCACGTTTCTTATTTCAGACCAAGCTCAATCAAGCTTAGCTTTTGTCTATAATGTGAATCTTGCGGCATAAATATGCATCTTGAGCCTGGAAGCCCACTGTTGTTCAGAATGTCCAGAGACCAATGCTGGGAAAACCAGCCCGCAGTCTTCTGAATGGTGAAGTGTGATTAATCAGCGTGTACAGCTCCACAGTCTAATGGTGGGGTGCTCCACGCTCCTCATTTGCACTCTTGGCAATGTGACACTCACTTTCAGCTGTTCAGCCAGAGAAAATCAGTTCCAAGAACATTTTTAGAGGCAGTCCCAATGCAAATGTTTGGAGTTCTGCAGATTTCCTACACAGTGATAATCACAGTAGGTCCATAACTAACTGCATGGACAATTACCTAACAATATGGTACACACAGTAAGTTACAGGTTCTGGGAAAATGTCAGTCTTTGAGAGAAACAACATCATTCATTTTAATTCGTTGGAGAACAATTCTCTTATTTTTCACCTTTTTAAAAGTGTTTATCTTTTTATTTCCATTACATCATCCAAGGGCATCTCATCCCAACACATATCAATAATATTTTAAAACTTTTGCACCACAATCATGGCTATTCTCCTGATGTGTCTTCTTTTAGCACAGCAAACACAATTTAGACCTTCCTGTGAAAATGTGCAAATAATCCATCCAAGTGGGCCAGTTTGAGGGACGCATTGTCATTGCACGCCACTTGAAGCGCATTCCAGTCCAAGCACACATTCGATTGAGGTCAGGCCAAAACAAAGGCGACACTTGACTGACAGAATGGTTCTGGTTAAGTGTATTCCCTAAATTCCTTCATTATAGCACCAAAGGAATTTGGCACATATCATTATGAAGATTCCGTGAGCTGTGTTGTGGAATTTGACAAGACCCCGCCTTATTCCAAGCTAACACTGACTACATTGATGTCCAGTTAGGTCAAATGCTGCTAACGAATATATTTATCAAGAGTGAGGAATGGTCATTATTACAATTTCCCTTCATTGAGTGTTTGCGAAGACCAAAAAAATATTTTGTATAGTCTTACTGACATTGTGTTTTGAGCCCCAGAGCTGAGATAATTGTTCTTTGGTTGCTTCACATGCATCTTTAAAATAGGGATTACCATCTCCTGTGTGTGTGTAACATAAGAGAAATATGTAATGTTTGCTCGAGTACCTTTAAATATTTGGTATTTGTAGCCAGTAATCACTGTACAAAAGAGTGGCACAGATAAATGGCCAAGAAACCTGAAAACAAGTTTTAAATTCCTGTTTGATTTTAAACATTAAAAAGTTTTCCCTCTACAAATCAAAATTACAGGTTCAGTGCAAACACAATAATTGGGAGCTTCCAAAGTTTTACCTTGATAGATAGACTTTATAATTTATTGTCAGAGTGCCCGTTGCCTCCAAGCAACATTTATCTAATGATGAGTATTGAGTGTTATAACAAACTGAAACAATTATATATATATATATATATATATATATATATATATATATATATATATATATATATATATATATGATGTATTTTTTTGATCCTACCTGTATGCTAATCATAAATGGAACCTTTACTGTTGCGTTCTTTATTTTTTAGGGCATAGTGTTAATGGTATAAAATGTGTTGGTCGTACAGTATGGCTTGTCTGTTAATTCTGGCGCTATTTTGTTGAAAATCTGATGTCATATTTATTGCAGTCAAATGTAATAGAGACAACTGAAGAATACCACTGAGAAGATCATTTCAATTTATGCCGTTGGATGACAACAAAATAGTCAAGTTCACTTGTTTGTATACTGTGTATGTTTAAAAGGCAGTGCTGCACACTGTAAGTAAAGCGTGAATAAATGGATCATGTGCATTGGGACTATTCCAGCTGACCTTGGCCAATGGAGAGAATGCACTTGTACGGTTGCCAGTCAATTGCCAGACAGATGTAAATAAACATTTTATATTCTCAATTTCACAGCCTTTATTTGACCTAGCTTTCTTATTATCTAGAAAAAAGGAAGAGGCGCATAAAGCCCCCTAAAACCTCTTGATGACTTTTCTATAGAAAACTGATCTTATCATTGATGTCATCGCTGAGCCCTGAGCAAGAGTCATATCAGATTTTCTTGCTTAACTAATGTTCCTAATCATAACATCCATCCATCAGTATGCCCTTTTTACTTCAGTGGGGGCATACGCAACATATCAATGTAGTCTCTTCCTGTTTAAGCTTACTCGGTTTACACAATTCTATAACATTAAAAAAACATTTGCCTCATATCCCTCTCGACAGGCTTTTAAACTATGATTAGATTACACTGTTCTTGCTAAAATAATTCTGTAGGCCAATCTGACCAAATTAAGTTGTTTTCATTCTATTCAAATTCTGTTTATGTATATTAGTGGTAAATAAATAAGATCCCAGCACTGGGGACTTGCAAGATGGATACCGCCATACTTTTCTTTGTGTGCTCAAAATGTTTCCCTCCGTCACCCTATCTGTGAATTATTTTTAAACTGCATTTGCAACTTGTTTTTAGTAAAGTACTTCAAAACACCTATGAATTACAATAAATAATTTGAAGCCACTACATATTAAATCAAGCACTGATTAAATTGAATCAAAGGAAATAATTCTTTGTGTCACTAAGAATGCAGAATATGACATTAATGAATAAGAATCCTGCTGATGACTTGGGGGTGGGCTCAGCTCAAGACATTACCCATTAACCCCGTTTTTGTCAATTTCCTTATTCTTACTGGTTGTATTTTTTGAAAGAAGCATTGACAGTGGTCTGTCTGTACTACCCCCTTTCTAACTCACCCATCAGTGATAAAGGCTTGTTGTTTTTGTGTTCTAGGTTTACAAACAGGATGCGGCGACAAACATAAGAACAAGCACATTAAAACTTGCTTTTTGCGCACTCCGATGGAGAGCCGGAGGCTAGTTGACTTTTCACCACTCTAAAGATGCTGGTTGTGGGTGTGACACAGGGCAGACGAGGGGCTGCCAACATTGATCTTCTGCAGAAGAGAGCTGCTGTAGGATGTCAGGGCCGGCAGTCTCCTGAGCAGGTGCGTAACATCAGGGAGAGGATCTCCGAATGGGAAGGTCGCAGCCAGGATGCGTCAAAAACGATCGTCGCCCCAATGGCCCCTGAGGGGGTCCTTAGCAATGGGTGCTCCAAAAAGATGATTCATCCTAAAGAGCTTCCCAAAGCTCAGAGTTCTGCACTAGATTTTCGGGAGACACAGTTAGGGAACTTCACGACTGGTAGAAAGTCTTCGATGCTGTCAGACAAAAGTTGCACAAAAAAATTAACTTCTAGACCAGAAACCAAACGGACGTCTTTAATGGAATACAACACGGACAAAATTCCAGTCAATGGGGAGCTCAAATCAGGCTGTTTGATGACAGAACATCTGACGCAGTTAGTAGAGGACAACGAAGACAATATTCCTGCTGGGAATTTTTATACTTCTCGAGGTTTTTGGCGGAATCTTGAAGGAGACCGATCTCTTTGGGAGAAAGGCAGAACTTCTTTTGGTGAAGCTCCCCCTAAACCACTGCGGACATTCAAGTATCGGGCAGCTGAAAAGGATTTAATAGTGTGGAACAGCAGGCCAAATGGGAGGGCTCGCAGGGTAGCCCCCCCGCCAACCTTCCCACCACCTCCATGCCCCATTGTCATGACCAACGGACTTTCAAGGCATAAGAATAACAGGTAGGTTGATATGCTATTTATTTGGAGGGATTATATGTTACGTTTCCACTGTAATACCGCGTAAGGCAGATACTTTCCTGGGATATTATCAATCAAGGTTTTTTTTTTTTCAACTAATCTTTTTTTGGAGTCAATACTAGATTACATTGTTGATGTTTCAAGGCTTGCTTGAAACACGCCATCTGCTCGCATTGTGCTGTTATAATCAAAACCAAACTTCAATGGATTATTAGTCATTTTCTTGATTGAGCGGTTGCTGTTAGTCCTTATGTAACTATTGATGGAGCGTACACAATGACAAGTTTAGACTTGTTGGCAAATATGACATCAAGCTCAAAACATCTAGAAACAGCCATGCCCATAAAATTGTATGACAGAACTATTGTTGACTATCAGATTGTTGAGAATTATATCCTCCTCTAAATCAGATATCCTCTTCACAGTATAAACACTGTTGATTATGACTTGACTGCGGAAAATTACTTGACTATAAATGATGTCATTATCTATGTAACACAGTTCAACATACGTATATAGTTGTTATATCTTGCAAATGTCATGCTAACCATAATTTAAATGGATGTAGCTTCCCAATTATTTTCAAGCTGTAGCCATAATGATTCAAGAAGTAAACTTTATTTATACCTTATTGTACAGAGCTATCTTTTGTAGCACTTTGTACCCAACTAATTTCGAATCAATAGTTACAAAATGCCTCCAAAGTCAGAAAATAGACTAAAACAACAAGTGTATTGTAAATACACATGAAATGCACTAGATGTATTCATCGATCCATTAGCAACCTGGGTCATCGGGGCATCAATGAGGACGCAACTCTGGACAGCTTTCTCCACTGTTGATGGTTCCTGTTCTGTTTCTGGGTCGTGGCAAAGGTGGCACCAGTCCAGTCCCTAAAGTTGTCAGCACAGTTTTTTTTTTGGTCGACCTCTCCTCCTGCCCCCTTGGACTATGCCCAGGAGAATTCTCTTGGCCAGTTCTGAGAATCTTGTGAAGTGACCATACCACTGAAGTTTTTGCGCACAGTTGACAACAGTTCTTTGTAGGGTCAAATGTGCGGTCTTGATGGTGTTGCGCACCGTTTTGTGTCACATGGGCTATGGAGCCTAAACGTTTTCTAAAGCATTGCATCTCCATGGCCTGTTTTGCTTTAAGAGTCATGTCTAGCAAGCATAGAGTAAAAGGGAAGTAACCAGAGCTTGCATGAGTCTGATCTTTGATTTCACTGCTATGTTCCTGTCCGTCCAGGAAGGTTTAAGTCTGGCAAAAGCAGCAATGGCTAAAGCTATCCTGGCCATGATTTCCCATACAACTGTTCAATGTTCTGAACTAGTTTCTTACCCATGTTGTACTTCCGCATGGTGGCCCATAAACTGGCTTGCCATACTCTGTCAACTGCGTTCTTGAAATCTACAAAGATACGATAGAGGTTTCTCTGGTGTTGTTGAACTTTCTTGGATAGGATGCACTGATTTAAAATCTGTTCTGTGGTGCTCCTTCTCTCCCTGAAACCTGTCTGTTCTTCAGCTTGGATGTTTTCAGCCTGTCCTTTCAGTCTGTTCAGTAGGACCTTTAGCATAACTTTACTTTATGACTTTGCATGAATAATGAGACTGATGGTTCTGTAATTGGAAGTTTCATTTCTTTCATTGGTAGCATTATTAATAGTGATTTTGTTCATGCAAAAGGCGACTGTCATGTTGGCCAGATCTTGTTGCAAATCTTTCTCAAGATGTCTATGGTTAGTTCACCAGGTATTACAAAATGTAAAAAGTGGAAACATCATAATAAAAGAAAATGGAATTAAAGATCAGGTTGCATTTTTGTATTACTTCATTCTTGTTTTATTCTTTTAACTCTTGTTTGATCATAAACAGTAATATATTCTTTCTGCCATAGTTATTCCTTAAGCTCTAGATACGATAAATGTGTTGGCTGGGTTTACCTGGATGGTTTATGATTTTGTATTCGATAATATTATCTAAGTCTCACTGTAATGAACATTGAGTGGAAAATGCAATTTTGGTAACAATTTTAAGTATTTTTTTTAACTACACTTCCATCCCATTTTTTCACAGGAGGTCATTCGAGTATGAAGACGCGCTGCGTCCCACGGTGAAGCAAGTCACACTCAGAAGCCAAGCTCGGCAATGCGGCCTTCATCATGCGTATTCGGATGATAATATTTATGAAGACATCATTTGTAAGTTGAGCTTGAGTGTTTCCCTTTTGCGATAAGGATTTTGTGGATTGAATTCAGAGTTATCCACCACAGAAATATTTGCAATGCACAATACAGGAACTAAAGATAATCTGTACTATACACATACAGTGCCAAACCAATTATTTATACTTGAACCTTCTCTCAGCATGCAGACTGACATCTGATTATTCCTTGCAATTACAGCTTTGTATTTTACACATAACCAATAACACATTCATTTGGGTTTATAGCATTTCATGCAACTGTTTACACTTTCACCCACTCCTTGGTTTCTCTTCAGGTGAGGTGACCAGAGAAAACCCGTATGAGGATGTCAGATCACCAACGAGGTGTCTTCCTATCGCCAGGCCTTATGGTACAAAGGTACAATTAATACACATTTTCATAGATTTGTTTTGGAACCTATCCCTTAGGGTTTCCTCCATTGCTTTAAAAGCTTGCCGGGACACTATTAAAAAAGAATTACACCACCTTCTGGTGTCTTTTAGTCTAATATTTATGAAGTTGGCGGAAGGATTTGGTCTCCACCCCCCCCCTCTGTTTCACTGTATAGTATTAGTCATCTGCAGATTCAAGACATGAACATTGTACAAACTGTTTTACAGCTCCACACAAAACCCCAGACATTTAATGGAAACACCTGCAAAGTGGAGAGGAGGACAATGCCACTACTAAGATCCACTACTGTCGATGCGCCCAAGTGTGCAACCCCCCGACGCATAAGCGTTCACAAAATTCACAAGACACCACAGGTAATAAATGGCTTTACTTTGTCAGCCAATGACGAACACAGTTGTTCTGCTGCAATGTGGTCGAGCAAGTGACGTAATTTGTTGAAGGAGCAGAATATAAATGGAGGCTGTGTTGCTACTAAAAGGAAGTAGGAGACACTAAACTGAGGATATAAGAGTAGAGCAACCTAAAAGCCATTTATGCGAATTAACACAGAGCACATGAGCCATGGCAGTTGAAAGCCACTTGTCAGATACCGTCTTTAACAATAAGGTACAGTAAAATCTTTTTATAATTAATGTATGCTAAAACCCTCTAAACCACTCTATCGAATAATGGTCATACGGAGTTTTACCTTTAAAATTGGTGAGTTGTAATGCTAGGTTACAGTCAAGAAAACAAAGTTAAGTCTAATGTTGCTTTTCTGAACAACTACTTCAAATGTTCCATAATAATGGGGCACCTGAAATGACTCATGTCGCTTGAAATAACTTTCAAGCGACAAGCTGGCTCGAGACAGGTTGTTCGCCTTAACATATTCTGTAGAATAAGAATTTGAATTATTTACCTTTGTTGTGTTGGGTCCAAAATTTTCAATTTTTTTTCGACAAAGTGCTAAGCTTTTCTTAGCAAATCATGCACAAACTCATGATATTTAATAACATTTTTGTGTTTTTCCCTATCTAACAGTACATCAGTAAGATAGAGACGATATTTGATGACAAACGAGGGCGAAAACGAGTGAAAAACCAAGGACTTTCTGTGAGAGGTGAGAACTTCTTTGGTTATTCTAAAACATTGTAAGCCATCTATAGAACTGAGGAGCTTTGTCCAAGTGAGGACGCTTCGTGTGAGGTTTTTGGACAAAGCTTGCTGTCGCTAATCTCTACATTTTTTTTTGGTTTTTTTTTTTTCCCAACTGACCAGGGGAGACCAGTGGGACTGAGAGCGACCCCGACGACAATGGCAGAGGTGTGTCACTCAAAAGTATACTTTACGATTCCATATTATCCATTCAAACCACAGATGAAGTTACAATTGGCAGCAGTACGGCTTCATTTGGAAAGAGAGTTAAAAAAATGCCCCCCCCTACAAATTAGACAAATTAGAATTTCAAATTGAGTAAAAATGCAGTAAAACAGGATTAAAGTATTAAAGAAAAAGTATCGTGTTCCATATTTTAAGTAGTATATTCCTATTTTAAGAACTATTTTAGTACAATGTGAAGTAATAAAATGTATACACTTTGGGGTTGCTTGCAAAATTATAGTTTTTGACGAAAGCAAAGTTTGAAGGATGACAGTTTTAAAAATAGAAATCTTTATTTTTAATATTTTCAATGCCTCAAGTCTCGACTATAATTTCTATTCATTTTCCATTCATTCGATTAATAAAAAAGTGTGACTTTTTGTGGTGTTTAACTTATGGAGTGAGCACAGAATAACTATATATGCATAGTGTTTCTTAAAATTCCCTCACAGTCAGCTATCTTTGGACCCAACTGCTCAAATTATTTGCAAAAACAAGAATATCAGTGTGTGGTGTCAACAGGTCTAAGGAGATCCGTTTACAAGCTGTCGACACTGAAGCGTAGGCCGGGATACCGCACCCTTGAGAAGGACCTGATCCAAGCGCAGGAGCAGCAACTCTTCCAAATCTTTGTGGTGGTGTCTCTGAGGAAAGGCTCCTCAGCCAACACCTATACACCAGAAATTACACAGCAGTTCCCAAAAATGGTTGGTAGCTTCAGATTCAGATTTTCTTTTGTTATTATTTGTACAAAAATAGACGATCCGATCTTGTCCTGCTAAGATCAGAACCATCAGGTAGATTTCTACTGAATTTCAAAATGAATTAATCTGTTTCAGTTTGAAAAGTCATCCAGACTGTCCAAGGAAGCTGAAGATCAACTAAAAGTCATTCCTAAATTTTGCTTCCCAGACATACGTGACTGGAAACCCTCTTCTCACACACCAAGGTCAGACGCAATTCATCTTGATTCTCCTATGAGGACTTTGCTCTACAATCCAACCCTTTTTTGTTTTGTTACATTTCCTTATGTTTATAAAACACATTAAATTAAATATGCCCCATGCTAAATGTAATCAGTATAATATTTGCTGTCAAAAGCCTAATGCATAACCAAATAAAATAATACTTGTAATAGAAGTAAATCTGTCACACAGTTGCTGAGAGAACTTAAACACACTAAAACTAGCTATTACAAATGTTGGCATTTGATTAATACACAAGTGGTTTAATAAATCCTCAAGTACTCTCCGCTGCAATGTGATGCAGAGGAATCTGCTACTGCTTCATTTATTGTACAGTCACAGTAATGAACATATTTGTTAATAGTGCCTTCTGTTTTGATCATATGAACTCTGTAATAAAATCTAAATTATATAT
This sequence comes from Urocampus carinirostris, assembly GCF_059441175.1. Taxonomy (NCBI): domain Eukaryota; kingdom Metazoa; phylum Chordata; class Actinopteri; order Syngnathiformes; family Syngnathidae; genus Urocampus; species Urocampus carinirostris. Next base: position 33,901,924 of record NC_142351.1, on the reverse strand, counting down.
ATATTTTTAACATTTTATTATTTCTCTGGTTTTATAATAAAAATAATCACTTATCTTTTATGACTGAAATTGGCTTAAAAACATTAAAAATAATACAAGCAAATGGTACAAACAAGAAAAACAATCTGCCAGTAGAACATTTTTTTAAATGGAAACATGACTGCTTCCATAACTTACTAATACCTGATATTAGTAATGGGCCGATACTCGCCCAAATTTGAAAGAATCAGATCGATAATCGATCAATACTGGTATCAGCCGACTTGCGACTGTATGATCTGAAACTGAAGGCAGGTATTATGCAGAGGCTTCCCATCAAGATTTATTTTATTGATTATTCTACACAAAGTAGGTCTTTTATAATCAGATTGGGAAACTACTCGAATATTTCCTATGATACAGACAATTTTTGGGCAATTTGACATACGGATAAAAAGGTATTTTTTGAGCATTTTTTCAAAATTAAATGATAGTGAAAATTGGTACAGTATTAGTGAGCAGTGTTGGGAATACGTTGCGGCATTATTTCTTTCAGTAACGGGGTAATCTAACTAAATTATGTTTCTGACGTTATTACCCCATTACTGGTACTGCCGTTCAAAATTGGTGGGTTATTTTTGCTGCAGAACGCCAATAGCGGGTGCCCTCGCAAACTTGAAGCCATTTTCAGCTACATGATTTTTTACGTGTCTTTTTGGACCATGTCACCTTTCAAAATAGAGACGACCATATATTTGTATTGCGATTAAGAATATACAGTAGTACAAACTAATGCGCCAAATGTGTCACAAAAATGTGAGCCCTATATCTCTAAGCACCAGTGAATGCAGCTGCAACCAACCTGTGTCGTTCGCAAACGAAACGTCTCTATGAGATCGTGGAAGTGAACGAAGGGAGCCTACTTCCTACCAATCAATAGCTGGTTCCCTCCGAGCCTTTTTTTTCTTATGAATGGTCAATATGCATTATTTTTAAGATTCTTTGTTGACTTTAAATCTGTTGATTGTAACAAAAAAAGGTTAAAGTTGTTTTGTATTTTATCTTTTTTTGGTAGTCAAGTCACATTTATTTGTATAGCCCTTAATCACAAGATGTCACAAAGGACTGCACAGGATTACAATCACACCATCCCCTGATCTTAAACCAACATGCGGACAGGGAAAAACTCAAAACCTCAGCACAAGGAAAAAAAAAACCTTTGGAAGGGGCCTCACAAGTGGCAATCCCCCTTCCTGGATGACCAGGGTGCAATAGATTTAGATAGATAGATAGATAGATAGATAGATAGATACTTTGTTCATCCCCGAAGGGAAATTCACATTTCCAGCAGCATCCCTGAAGCATTGGGTAACAGTACACAAAACACAGTGAGCATCAATAAAAGAAAGCAAATAGATAGATAAATACTTTATTCATCCCCGTAGGGAAATTCACGTTTCCAGCAGTATCCTTGTTTTGAAAAATAAAATAATAAAATAAAAGAAATAGAAAACAGGAATACCCAATATAACGTGTTGATATAGAGTATTTAAATAGTGCTACATAAAATACACACTGTAATAAAAATAGGGTAATATGCAAATGTGGGGGTGGGGTTTAATGTGGGCTTTTACTCCCCTGGGTGGAGTAGTTAGATATTGAAATTTGTCCAGAAAGTGCATGACAGCAACAAGGCCTCAAGCCTGTAAAAAAGTCCAAAAAGTACATTTAGATTTATCCATTCATCCATTCAACCATCCATTATCTGCACCGCTTATCCTCAGTAGGGGTGCTGGGCCCATCCCACCTATCTTCGGGCAGTGGGCATGGGGACACCCTGAACTGGTTGCCAGCCAATTGTAGGGCAAGATTTAGATTTATAAACATTGTAATTCTATTTTCTGCGTTTTTCAGTGTTAATGGGTTTAACTAAACATGTGTATTCTTTTTTCTTTTATCTCTTTATTCCATTTGTTATTCTATTTTTGCTTTTGTTTTTTTCCCCTTCATTTTCCCATTCAATTGAATAAACTTACTCTATATTGTTTACTGCTGCTTGTTATTTTATTATATTGCTCACTGTTATATTTGTTGCAAATCAAGAGCAGGATAAATCTGTTGCTGGTGTTGTGCAATAAATATTACAAGGTTCTCTAACACAACTACTGACTCAGACAATTTCCAATTCTTTGACAGACAACAACTTATTTATAAAGTAACAGAAATACTTTCACTGGTCTATAGAGTAATGCAGTTACTAACTCAATTACACTCAGTTTTAAAGTAACATGCCCAACACTGTTAGAGAGTATTGAAGAGTTTAAGACTTGTTTCAGTCTGCATAAAATGATATGACATTTTTTTTAATTCGGTTGAAAAAAATAAATTATTGAATCTCAGTAAATTTGAATCTATGTTTTTATATGTTTATCCAGTGAGACCTTTTCTTTCGTCCTGACCGGAGAAGACGGCAGCCGCTTCTTCTGTTACTGCCGTAAGATCCTGGTGAGTCACTTTCGCATGACGTTACTGAGATGACATGGCAGTCAGCCAAACGTTTCCTCAACTCTGGAGGCCCCGTGCGTGTGAATAGTTGACCAAAATCCTCATGAAAGTGAGAAGAATTCCCAGTCTTGCCACGGGCCCTCAAAACACTTCCTTCCAGGCACGGTCCTTTTTGGTTTGAAATAACGTGACCTTGCTGTTTGTGTTGTTTGGCCTGGCCCATTGTATGCATGTGAGGGTTTTCTTTTCACAATTACATAAGTTTGCCGAGCACTTGTGTGTTTCCTATCTATATACAGTAGACCGGGTTTAAGTTGTTTTCCCCCCTGTGGCTGTAAATGCCTCCAAAACTGTCTTTGTTTGCTGTAAAGTCTCATGTTGTGTATCTGTCGAAGTGTTGACAATCAAGCATTGATGTCATAGGTGTGTCTGATATCTGAAACGTTTGTGTTCTTTAAGCCCCACGGAAAGGGCAAAAGGCTCCCTGAGGTCCATTGTGTCGTCAGCAAGTGGGGCTGTTTCAACCTGTTTGCCAAGGTAAAGCAAACACACTGCAGTTTTGGACATGTCTTATTCAAATAATAACGTGAAAGATACAATTCAAGGGCAGCGCCCATTCTTTTGCATTTGCATTATCATGGATGTGTATTCACACAGATTTTGGAGGAGGTGGAGCGGCGGCGAGAAATCTCCCCGGCATTAGTTTACCCTTTCATGCGTAGTGTGATGGAAGCGCCGTTTCCAGCACCAGGCCGCACAGTCACGGTCAAGAGTTTCTTGCCTGGCGCTGGGAATGAGGTAAGCCAGAGGAGGGGAAGTGTTAATTAGCAGTTTTCTTCCTTTCCGTCTGAGTGATGTGAGGCTGTCAATGCGAGGCGACAGACACGGTCCGAAGCTGGATTCTGTTTTATTGAAATGTAGTGTGCTGTAGGATTTCCTTTACTGTAATTTAGATCGGTCGGACACAAACATGCTTGATATATTGTTAAAATATTTTAGCCAATTCTGATTTATGATCCTAAACCAGCCACAAGAGGTCGCCATTGTGAATACTTATAATTAATTAATTAACTTATAATTAGGACATTATTTTTCTGGGGATGTGTTATTTATTTAAAAAAAACTGTTAAAACAAATGTGAACCTTAAATTCTGCAAAAGACAATTAAGAGTGTTTGTTAGTTTTAAATGTAGAGTCTATTACTTTATATAAATTATTGCCTCGTTGCTCTTTTCTGTTGTAACACTAACCACGGCCCGACCGAAATGTATTTTTTTTTAGGCCCAAAGCCAGGAAAATTTAGGTAACCAGAATTTAAAATTGTAAAATCTATTTAGTAATATTGATTTTTTTTTCTTTACACACCATTTACATGTGTTCTAAAGAGTTATAAAGCTGTGAATTGATTTTTTTATTACATTTTTCTTCTCCATTTTTTAGATGATAACTACATTTCAAAAGCCTGTTTGTTTTGCTATTTCAAAGAAAAATATTATTTAAAAAATATTTCTCACTTTGTGAGGTTTCAAAGTTTCTAATTGTTGTTATGTTTTTATATGGAATACAATTACCTAATAAGAGTCCCATTCGGCAAAAATAACACAAATATTTTGAGCAGCAACTCTTTGTACATAATTATATTTAGTTTAAAGAATGTTTTTTCCCATTAACACATTTGTATAACTGATACAGGGTTCAATAATATCTATCCATCCATTTTCTGGACCGCTTATTCTCACCACAGTTGCAGTGGGTGCTGAAGCCAATCCCAGCCGTCTTCAGGCAGTGTGCAGGGAACACCCTGAGCTGGTTGTCAGCCAGTCGCAGTATACAGAGACATATATCTCACTTGCTCATTCACACCTAGGGACCTGCCAAATTATTGTTTTTAGAATGTGGGAGGAAACCGGAGTGCCTGGAGGAAACCCAACATGCAAACTCTGCACGGGGAGCTGAACTTGAGCCCTGGACCTCCGCACTCTGGGGCTGTGTGCTAACCGTGCTGCCCAATTAAAAAAAAAAAACTTTATATTAATTAGTCTTTATTATCATCAATATCAACATTGTGAAACATTGTATGCAACGAGATGATGGCACCTTTAATATATTTGAAACGTAAAAATATAAATCATTAATTTGTGAAGTGAAATCCCATTTTTTTACGAGATTTTATATCAAAACCCAAGCTTAGTAAAATTGAGCATCTTACACATACAAGGGTTTGTTACAGTTTAGGAAAAACAACTTGAATTTAAGGTTCCACTTTGATCGCAGGTCCTGACTCTGTGTCGTCCGGTGGACTCCAGATTAGAGCACGTAGACTTTGACACGCTGCTCCAAAATCTCTGCGTGGAGAAACTCCTGCAGGTGTTCGCTTCACTTCTACTTGAACGGAGGGTCATCTTTGTTGCTGAAAAACTCAGGTGTGCTCTCTACACAAATGTATAGTTTTCAAACCTTTTTTGACCACATCTACACGTCACTCTAAAATGAATCCCGATTGTGTCGTGCGCTCCGCCAGCGTGCTGTCCCGTTGCGCCCACGCAGCGCTGGCGCTGCTGTACCCCTTCACTTGGCAGCACACATTCGTGCCCGTGCTTCCTACTAGCATGTTAGACATCAGCTGCTCCCCCACACCTTTCCTCATTGGGGTGCTGGCCCCTAGCCTACCACAAGTTCTCGATCTACCCATTGAGGAGGTTGGTCACCGCTCTCTTATTACTTTTCAGACCCTTTTTTAATCAAACGATTTTGAAAACTTTTCCTTTGTGAATGTGAATGTTGCCTAAGTCATGCTTACTCTGACTGTCTTTGCAGGTACTCATTGTGGATTTAGGTGCAGATGATTTTGTTACTCAGGTATGTTGGAAGGAATTTATTTAATGGCCAATGAAATAAGGTTCTCTGTTGTGTCAAATACGCTACAAGTGAAATGCGAATGTATTTCACTGTAATTGTGGCCTTTGTGGCTCTCTGTGATGAAGAAATGTGACTTGACTTGACCTGACTTGATTGGTTTGCAGCTGGGAGATGAGGACTGCATCCTACCTAGCAAACTGCAAGCAGCATTGCAGCAGATTCTGGAGGAGCGAGATGAAATTCTCAAGCAGGAGGATGGAGATGCATCTGAAGGTTTGTGTGAATGACATTGCAATGTAATGATCACTTGTTGTATTTATTAGTCACATTAAAACCTGGTCACAACCTTCAGTATTGCCGCAACGATTTTCCAAATGGGTCTACTTGATCCTGCGACGAACTAGTAGTAGCACTTCAGTCCAGAAAATGATTCAAAGACACTGCTTTTACTCAAAAAAACCTACCTATTTGCAGGTGTTTAGCACACACTTGTATATATTTTTGCTTACAGTTAAGCTATTGGACAAACAATTGGATTTTGTTGTTGTTTCACATTATAGAATATTTTGTTTAACTCAAGTCACATTTATTTGTACAGCCCTTAATCACAAAATGTCTCAAAGGAATTCACAGGCCACAATTACACCAAATGCTGATCTGTAATCAACATAATGGCAAGGAAAAACTCAAAACCTCAACATGTTAAATTAAAAGTGTTTTTTTTGTATTCCCCAATTCATTGATTAATGAACAAATTAATCGACCAATTCATCGATTGTTAAGATAACTGTTAGTCAAGCCCTGTTTGATACAAGCTTGTCCCTCACAGATCATTCTCAACACATGTAAAAATCAGCCTGCTGTTTAAAATCTAGTTTTTTTCTCCACAGGCCAGTCGGTGGACCTGTGTTCCTTGGTGTCGGAGGCGTTTGTTCGCTTTTTCGTGGAGCTGGTGGGCCACTATCCTCTCCACATGCTGGAGTCGGCCAACGGCAGCAGGGAGCTTCAGCGCGACGCCTTTCGCAAGTCGCACCCGTCGCGCGGCGTGCGCCAGTTCTTGCAGCTTTTCATGGAATCGCAGATGTTCGCAGGCTTCGTCCAGGACAGAGAACTGCGCAAGGGCGCCGGACGAGGCAAGCATAAGGGCAGGAAGGGAAACATTAGTAGAAAGAATTAAGCACTCGGTTGCTTAAAGCCGGGATGTCAAATAATGGGACCGATTTCAGAAAAATGAACTTAAGATTTGCCAAGTGAGCTAAATCATTCATTCTGAGCCTGCGAAGGTCTCCAACTTTGGAAACCTGAAACGGTCAGCCAACCTGAAAACAAGGGATTTTTATAACCACTGGGGGCAATCATGCCATACTTTGATCAGGCTTGCCTCTTTCACTTGTGGGGATTAGTTCGCAAACTAGTTTTCATGACTGGCTGAGCATCGGTTGCTAGTTTCGCTCCCGATCCAACCACGAATCATGGACGTCAGTGCAACCACACAGACTTCGAAATAACATAATTTTGTCTGGATATGCATCTTGCCTCATTGGGCAAAAACTTTGCTAATATTATTGTGAGAATAATTTTCCATAACATTTAGAAAACAATACTCAAAACTATTCGCCATAGAAAATTTTTAAGTAGGATTCGGCGACTTGTGGTGAAGTTCAGGTCTGGTAAAACACAAGTCAGATTTACAAATAAATGAACTTCCATCTTATTCATCATTTGAATGGCAGAGAAAGCAAGTAATGTATAAACTCTAGAAAAACATATTTTATTGTCTTACCTCATCTTTTAAATCAAGTTTATGGAAAAAAAGTCATGCAACAATTAGTGCATCTGCCGACGCTGAGCACAATAATATGATACATACTAATTGTATTAATAAGATAATATAATGTGAAAACTCGGCAATCTGAAAAAGAAAATCCCAAAATTGTGAACTTTAACACTGAATAAATATGACCATTTAATTCCTCACCTGCCGCCCCAAATTGCACTAACTGGTAGGATTGTAATTATTTTCTGAGAAAGATCAAGTTTAAAAAACTGTTGGCAAGCGACCTTATGCTCGTCATCGCAGGTTTTTGTTAGTGCAACATGAAAATGGTGAAAGTAAAAAATTTACTGTTTCATGTAAAGTCCAAAAGCCAACCCATACCGGAAAAAGATAAAAAAAGAAGATTTTATTTGAGAGTGTCCAAGAAATGCACGTAGTGGCACATGTCACACAAGCACCTCTACTGAGGCTGCATTGATGATTTCAGCCAGAGGATGGCGTCAGCAAGTAGAACCTTTTCAAATTCCGGACACCACCTTTAATCATTTAATAGGCTAAAAAATTCTTCGTTTAAAATTTTTACAAACATAGATTTTTTTTTACTAAAGAAAAAACATTAAGCGACCTAGGAGAGGATAAGCAGTAAAGAAAATGGATGGATGAATGGAACAATACACATAGACTGCCAATATCCGTAATGTTTGTCTCCTCTGCAGGGTTGTTTGAAACGCGAGTGGCTGAATATTTGGACTCTTCTCATGACCCGGAACCAAGCGGCGTAAACAGGTTTCTTAAAGGACTTGGTGAGTATTTTTCCAGAAATTCTTGTTATTACTATAATGATAATTTCAACAGTTATTATTATGATCATATTCATCATCACAATATCTGATGTTATTTCAAAATTGGTTGGTTACTAAGTGTTCCAGTTTTCTTATTTCAGGTCACAAGATGAAGCTCCTGCAGTTAAAATGAGAAGGACCAATAAGCGTTTTTTTTGCAAAGTGAATTTTTCTTGAGCGGTTTACTCAAACAGAAATGTCTTCTATCTTGTTTTGTGAGTTTATGAGCGTTAATGTTCTCGTGTTGAAATACTGGAATCTTTAAAGTACAAGATGTGAGTTTTATTTCACTTTTAAGTTTCATACAGATTACAAAATTTCATGTTTAGACTAACCACATGAATTGGTTTGTGTATAGTATGTAAAGTACATAGTGTAGAAAGATTTAAGTTTGTTTATTTGCAACTTCTGTTAAATGTGTCTGATTAAAACATTTCAGTTAGATTAACTCTTTATTTTTGCATAAACCAAGTTTGTAAATATTTATTTTTTAAATACATTTTGCACTTTTTAAGAATCTGTGAACACTTTCTTTTTGTAATAAAAACAAAAATAATTCATTCCGCAAAAGCGGGGAAAAACTGTATTGCATTCATGCATGTCTTTGTTAGTGCAGGATGCTGCGACAAGGTCAAGTCTGGTTCGGGTTATAAGTAAGGATCAATCAATCAATTTCAAAGTCTATAGATTCCAGTTATCCAATCTATTACAATATCTTCTCAGATGTAATCATTAATATGTATGGAAGTGGAATGCATGAAAACGGCACACCTGCAAAACCCTCTTCTGGCAGAACATTTGTTTTTTTTCCCTAAAAGTTTTGTTTTTCATCACCATTTAAAAAAAAACTGAACTAAAATCAAATATGATTTTTTTTTAAATTTAATTTATTTGGTCCCCTTAAGGAAATTACTTTTTACCAACTTTACCGGGGAGGTAGAGTCAGTGCTGTCGCAGCAGAAGGTGCGCCAATGACCCATTTACAGCACCTGGTATTCCATGGCGGTCTCCCATTTAAGTACCAATCAGGCCCGAGCCTGCTTAGCTTCCTGAGATCAGGCGTTATGAATCGTGCTATTTTCACCCACATTTGATGTGCTTGTCTCCTCTTCATTAAAAATAAAATACAGAATGTACAAAAGAATGAGTGCATTCAGGCACTTCAAGAACGTTTTTGTCATCGTTCCCTAACATATTACGCAACTCTTTCACGCCAAGTACCACCTACTGACTAATTTAGTGGACAGGGGACACCCTGAACTGGTTGCTTACCAGTCGCAGGGCAGACAGAGATGGACAATTTGCTCCCTCATTCAAAGCTAGGGACAATTTGGAACGGGCAATTAACCTGACATGCATGTTTTTGGAATGTGGGAGAAAACCGGAATGCCCAGAGGAAACCCAAGGCAAGCACGAGGAGAACATGCAAACTCCAGACAGGAGGTTCGATCTCATGACCCTAGAACTGTGCCGCACTTGCGCTAACCACTGCGCCGCCATGCTGCCCATGAGTCAAGTCAAGTCATTTTTATGTGGAAAGCCCTTAATCACAGAGTTCAAAGGGCTGCACAGACTATTATTTCAGACTATTATTACACCATCCCCTGATCTGAAACCAACATGAGGGCAAGGAAAAACCTCAACATGAGGAAAATGAAGAAACTTTGAGAAGGGACCACACATGTGGTAATCCCCCTTTCAGGATGACCAGGCTGCAATGGATGTTGCAATACAAATAGCACAGAGATATTTTCAACAAATAATATAGGTTATTGATATGCTACAGAGTAGAAGTGTGGGTCCATTGTGAATAATATCTCTTTGTAGGGGTACCATACAGTAGATTGTTTACAGTGCGGGAAGGGGACACAAAGAGCATGCCGGGATTCACACATATGCACAGGATTGCCAAGTTGAACTCTTGGAGCGGCGAATGGCAGTGCGTGCTGTACTTCGGTTTTGAATTTGTATCCTGAAACGCCTTTGTAACTAGAGGCAATATTTTACAGTTCAGACACTTTGTAACCTGAAAATTTTATATATAGAGACATTTGTAAGTAGAGGGACAACTGTATTTATTTATTCCTTCCTTCCTTGTCTGGACGGCTGTTAGCAAATAGAAGGCTAACATTGTTTTTTTGATGACAACCGTGACTATATTGCACAGTTATAAAGATAAGACGATGGCGTATGGCAATATTCTGTGAACGGAACACTCCATATTCGATTGCTCGTAAACGCCAACCATATTCAGATGTTGATGTACCAGAACATTGTTTCTAGGACAAAGTTCCTGTTGTGTTTACATTCTACAGTTTTATAGACTAGTGTCAAACTTAAGAGAGGTTTCGCAGAGACAATCAATTTTTACTTGACCTTTTTAACCAAGGTTTCTATGTGAGCACATAGTCATGAATAAGGTTCTTGATTGATTGAAAAGTAGGAGTGACTATATAGTGTAAGTTCCTGCAATTCCTTTTTGATAGCATTTGCCCTCAATATTCTCTCACTAATTTGATGGGATGACAAAAAGATTTGGCGGTCCGCCCTTCTCTTTCTGATAACGTGAAACGTTATCGTGACAGTCAGGAAGGCGTCACAAATCGAAGGTGGTAATGTTCCAGGAAGAAAATTTGACTTGCTGGTTCCTCAAAGCGCCTGTGATTCAGCACATCACCAAATAAATGACTCGCCTGATATGACATTGCATTATGTGAAAGGATCTTAATAAGTAACCTTACCGTTGTATTAAACGTGAATATTTTTGTCATTAGTGGTTCCACTTGTTAAAAGCTTCCATTGTTTTTATGAATCATTTGAGGATTGTAATTTTGAAGAATCAATAACAAAGATCTTTGATAACTTCCATGTGGATTGAAATAACTTTTTGATGACCCTCACTATGTTATGCCCGATATGTGTTGACTCCGCCGGACAAGACCATACATGTTACCCGACAATTGTGATAAACGTGTTTTCGTGTCCATGTGATTTACAATCGCCCTTTTAGACTGAAACCATGTAAATACGGTAATTGTTTGACCTTGAGACAAATAGTAAATGGTCTGCATTTATAGCGTGCTTTTCAAGTCACCGAAGACCTCCCAAAGCGCTTTACTATGTGCTTCACACTTACCCATTCACACACACACTCATCCAACTAAATATTAACACAAGAGCGTTTGGGTAACGCTCTGCCCACCCAAAGAAAACTGTATGTAGTGGTGAGAATTGTCTGTAAAAACAATCAAACAACAGGAAAAAAACGAGGAAAAAAGAAGAATTTCAGATTCATCAGGTTTATTGGAAATCATTATTAAAAGCTGCAGTTACTCCATTGGCCACTTAGATGAGTAACTACAGTAATTTCCTGTCAAGAATCAAAGGGAAAATTCAGAACAGGCAATCCAGTGGTCAAAATTGAAAGCCTTCTAGTTTAACTCTTTATTGACGAAGTAACATACAGGTTGCTTGGATTTCTTTTGTTATTTTGGCCATTAAAAAGGCAGAAATTATGTTATGAGTGAAGACTTCTGGACCTTTTTTTAAGAACAACCCAAACTTTTGATATCTGGCGATATCTATCATAAATATGTGTTACAACATCGTAATAGTATTTTAAAATGAAGAACGAATCAAAAAGCGGACTTGGATGTTTTTTAGGAATACGATGAAGTAGAGACAGGAACTGAACATGAACACATTGTAAGACAACATAAACACGAAATATGAACTGCTGTAAATATATACAAAATAGCTTTTGAGTCTTGCTCTCTCAAAATGTCCATATATTGTCAACTATTTTTCACTATTAACAGGCGTTATATGGACATGTATGGTAGACATTGAAGCAATTCCTGGAGACAGACACCCACGTCACACATGACCCATCAGTACTCTAATTCATTGCTCCTTTGACAATCAATCAAAACTAATAAAGTAATGTTCAAAGGATTGATTCAAAGATCTTTATATATATATATATATATATATATATATATATATATTTTTTTTTTTATTGGTTACAGATAACAAAAGAGTGCTTTACATGCAATACTTATTAGGCACCGTCTGTGTCATTTCTTGCCTATGATTACTCCGTTGCCACACGTGGATGGCTGTGATATACGATTGTGGGAAGTTGCTGCCACCCTGTGGGAGTCTTGGAGAACTGAACTTTTTTTATATCAGTTACGGTTATTTAAATTTATTTAAAACAATTGTAAAATAAGAATCGAACCTCCTGTTTGGAGTTTGGAGGTTCTCCCCGTGCTTGTGTGGGTTTCCTCCAGTTTCCTCCCACATTCCCAAAACATGCATGTCAGGTTAATTGACTGGTCTAAATTGTCCCTAGGTGTGAATGAGCGAGCGAATTATCTGTCCCCGTGTGCCCTGCGACTGGCTGGCAACCAGGTCAGGGTGGCCCCTGCCCACTGCCTGAAGATGGCTGGGATGGGCTCCAGCACCCCCGCGACCCTACTGAGGATAAGCGGTGCAGATAATGGATGGATGGGTGTAAAATAAGAGGGTTGAGCACTTTATTCTTAATGGAAACAAACAAGTTTGCTATTTTGATCGGACCTCTACTCCTTTGTGTTCTCCATTCAAGGTGGGGTAGACTTTATTTGGTCAAACTTTAAACTTTGTTTCCTCAATGCCTTCCTGTGTTGCTGCGAGTCGGCAGCTCAAGGACGGGACACACTTGGGAAACATTTGCATAAAGCGCTAAGAGGGGGGGACACTCAAGGTGATACAGATGAACAAGCACATGCCGGAGGGAGGACAACACTAAAGCAGGCGAGCACAAACACACTCTGTCACACCCACACAGACACACACAAGGTGGACCTGTGCAGCAGACACAAACAGAAGAGGCCGTGAGCCAAAGACTAAGCTGGTTGGCACAAATTTGTTTCTTCACTTTCTTTGAGAGGACGCGAGGACAATTTTCTTTTAGGTAAGATATTCTTCTTCACTTATTTGAGTTCTCAGTTTTCACAGATGGTGTCAAAAAAAGGACAACAATGTTTTCCTGTTTCTGAATCCTAATTAAGAATAGCCTGTAAAGTGGCACAGTTAGGAGACATTTTATAAATGCAACCTTTTTATTTAGTCTTATTTTTTTGCAAAGCCAACGCAGAAGGCCCAAACTACAGCAAAGCAGGAAATTGTGACTTCAACTTTAAATAACATACTCTTATTTTACAACAAGTTTTTTATACTAAAATGAAAAATATATATATTTAAAATGAAAAATATCTGAAAAGGCCACTGGCATATAATTTTGTTATTTTCCACTTTTATTTAACAAAATAAGAAACTGCAAATAGAAAAATTGAAATGTCTGTAGAAATCCAGACTGAAATAAAATAATTTACGGTAATCCAAATTATTTTACATGGTATATTTTTGTAAATTAAATATGGGAAATTGCATTTAAAAACAATTAAAAAAATAATCCAAAAATTATGAATGCTAACGTTACAATGACAAATATTTTCAGTGAATCTCTCGTTACGGGGGAACTGCATTGGAGAATTGTACAAATACTATATGGATTGTATAAGAAATGCACAATAGTCAGTTAAACATTATAATAGATTGAAAGTTCAACATAATACATATGAAAACTAGACGCAGCGCTATTTTATGACATAAAATAGACCAACATCAATACAACATTTTGGCGACTATTGAAGTGCTAAAGTCATTGACTCTAAATGTATAAAAATGAGCTCATACACCCACATTTCTGTGTTCATTTACCTTACAGGAGATCAGATGTACTGCGTTGTTGAAAACTAGCAAAAAAAAGTAAACAGGGATGTGTAGACTTCATTCGCTCTTGAAGTTAATACGTAGAAATTAAAATGGCTATACTATTAAAAAGTGTTTACAATTACCGTATACATATTAAAAATTCATTCAGATGACTTTTGAGGCTTCTTAAATCATCTTCTTAACTGTTCCAACCGTGTTCAAACCGCTCTTGCCACCGTTTGTCATGAGGTGACCACTCGAAAGTTTTTCTGCACACTCAGCCGACATGTTCTACTCCACTAACTGGTTTGTGTTTACTTTTTGCACACTGTGCAAACTCCGCTTCCATTTTACTCCAGCCGTCCCTGCGAGCTCCCCCAATTAAGGCTGTTAAAACAATTGGGAGGGATCAGGTTCCAACGGCCCTGACAACTGGCTGGTGGAGTACCTACCGTCAACTTAAACAAGCTGATGTTGTGACAGTTAAACAGGTTCAGACAACGTGAAGGAAAAAAAAGAACAGATTTGAAGTGCGTGTCTTTGGGTCAGTGGCACAGGGAGAAATCTACAACGCCACGTGCAAGTGATAAGACAAATCATTATCACTCAAAAGGATTAAACGTTGCTGCCGCAGTGTCTTGGGAGTTAATATTTGACTGTGCTGTATACAGGTCGACACTTTGGCCCAGATGAAAACAAAGTCTGTCTTTTCCAGTGTACCTTATTGATTTGTTTAATATTACTGTTCTCAAAGAAGCCAACAGTATGGTATAGGTCCCTGGTTACCTTTTGTTGTGGTCAGGAAGTGTATGACGTCCTTTGCTAAAGAGAATGGCATCAAAGGTCAGACTGTGTTGCTATCACAACTGCCTTCACTTCACTTGGGGACGACACGAGCCGGCGTTGTTATTTACTTAGCACTCGGCGTTGGGACAGTTTGTGAAAGCCGCTGCACTATTTGAATCATTTTGATTTTGAAAAGGATTCAAGTAATTTTGCATATTGTTTAAAATAGCCAAGCTGAAGATAATGCTGCGTGCAATGTTCAAAAAGGGGTGGTAAGGCTCCAGGGAAAAGGGAGTAATGCAGTGGTTAGAACAGTCGCCTAACACGCTAAAGGTTCCTGGTTCGAGACCTGGTGGAAACTTTTGTTGGCCTGTAGCGGAATGGGCGTCACCGGGCTGTGTTTGCCCGAGACACACCACAGGAAATGCTGCCTCTAAGACCCTGGTGGTTAAGGGGTCCACTATTCCACACACACTAAAAAGTTAATGCATTTATTTTACAAATTAGTTTGACATTGTTCTCTTTGACATTAGTAGTAGTAGAACTTTACAACTCTGCCTTGGAGAAATATAAATGGTCTGCATTTATATAGCGCTTTTCAAGTCTCTCAAAACCTCCCAAAGCGCTTTACAATGTGCTTCACACTTACTCATTCACACACACACACCGATAGCGGCACAAGTCGGGCACAGAAACAAAAACAAACAAAAAAATGGCTTTGATCTTTATTGTTGACGAGTTTAGATGTCCAATTTCTGGGGCAAAAATGATGGTTTGTTGATTTCAGTGGTGACATAAAAAAACTACAAACATGGCTGATGTTCGCACCATGGAGCTTTATCTTCTTTATAACAAAAAGACTGGAAAGCCTCATAATACAACCCACCACAAATTGCAGATTTTGGGAGTTTTATCCTCTCCAAAAGTGAGCCTTTACTTTTACACAATTTATGTTTTATTATTGCATAGCTAATAATTATTAAGGAGAAAAAAGTGGCCAACCACCTCAAAAGAGAGTCGATATAATGTAAGGCTGCTGTAAGGCTCTTGTTTCAATTTTTGTGTTTTATGCAGTATATTACTGTTTTGTGTAAAAGGATAATAGAGACATTTTGAGGTCCAGAAACGTAATGTCCTTTACCAGACAAAGCCACTTAGAGCCTTCATTATGGAACAAAAGCAAAGGACACAGCGTCATTAATCCAAAGTTTGTTTTTCAACAAAAATAGGAAATTCATAAATGATGCAATGCAAATTGTACTATGTAAAACCTTTCGCCATTGATTTAGGAACTAGTATCAGTATTGTTAAACGCCGCTACCTATCAAAGCCGAGGTCCGGCTCATCTCTGAAGAGCGGAATGATGTTTTACGCCAAAAAAATCAGGACAATTAGATGATGAAGGTGCAGTATCTGAGTCAGATGAGGATTTTTTGTCCTGCTAGTGGTAACTATGGAAGCATCTTCTTTATATAAATAATGACTTGAGTAAAAGTAAGTGCAAGCTGTGCAGATCCTCCGTGAAGAGAAAAAACAAACAAACAAAAAAACGGCGAGAGAGAGAGAGAGAGAGAAGCCCGGCCGGCCCGACTTAATGATTGACATTTTAAACCCGGAACCAAGCTCTTACCTCTATCAATGTTGTGGAACATTGTATGCAACAAGATTAAACATGGCACTCCAATGAAGACATTAAAGAGAAAATAAAAGTAAAAGACTATCAGGATTAAAAAAAATATTTACAACATTGTGCTTAAAGACTTGCCTAAGTAATAATAATAGTGCAACGTTTGTGAATAAAAAAAGAATAGCGCATCGTAACAATAGTGCAATAAAAATTGGTGCAGTAACATTTAGCAGCAACAAGCAACAAAAACAAAAATGGTCACCACATATGTTTTCACAGTTTTGTGCACTGGTTTAGGCTGGTGATAATGGCCCTGGGAGAGAAGTTGTCGCTGAGCCTGTTACAGTCAAAAAGGAGAATTTGTGCATTCATCTATTTGCTTAACGATTTTTGTTTCTAAATTTCTTCCTTAAAGTTCTTATAGTCAGGTTAGTTATAGTCCCTTGTTGTTGTAAGGCTCAAGTGGTTCAGTCCTCCTCAACCACTCGTGCTACAACCTTGGTTAAATATTTGTTTGACACACTTCCATTAGTTATTCTTTGCCCAAAACAATTTGCATTTTGTGCTTATTGTGTGAAGCCATGAGTGAATCTGAATTTTCTCAGGCTGCGAGGGGCTCACCCGAGATGATAAAAGAGGTGAGATTTTGTATCCACATGCCATAAAAAAGGAGACATTGAAACAAAAGGAATTGTTGAGGAGGAATTTGCAAGGTCATATTGTAGCGATTGCAAGCCAGAAAAAGTTCAGACTTGGTTGAGGCTACAAAAATGATCACCTGCTAAGTGCACCTATCATGAAGTCAAGTCATGTTTATTTGTATAGCCCAAGGAGTATCAGAGGGCTGCACAGACCACAGACTATTGCAAAATACAGACTGTTATTACACCATACGCTGATTTAAAACATACACGAGAGCAAGGAAAAACTCAAAACCTCAACATTAGGAAAATGAAGCGACCTTGAGAAGGAACCCCCTCATGAGGTAATTCCCCCCTTCCAGGATGACCAGGCTGCAACGGATGTTGCAATAACAAACAACACACTGATATTGTCAACAAGAAATTCAGGTCATTCATCAGCTATGGAATAGAAATGTGTTTTAAGCCTAGATTTAAACAGTCCTACTAAGGTTGCAGATCGAATTTCAGGAGACAGAGCATTCCACAGCATTCCTAAATTTCTCAATATAAGTAAAACAATATTTTCCTGTAAAAACAAAAAACTTAACAAACTCTATTGGCAAGTCATTTCCCTCAGTTTTATTTTGATGTTTTTATTAAAATCATTCCTAAAAAATAATAAATAAGGAAAACATTTAAATGTGCAGAAATATCTGTCAGTTTAAGAAAAACACTTTAAAGAGATTACAAAATTATATATATATATATATATATATATATATATATATATATACTTACTTACTTATTGCTCCAGCGAAGGTCGGGGGGTCCCGTCCCTGTGCGTTGAGCCGACCAGATGAACCAGGTTTTTCCAATGCTGGCGGTCTTGTGCCAGCTGTTCTGCATCCTCTACGGCAACTCCGTGTTGTTGGAGGTCGCCCGCAACGACGTCGAGCCATCGAGTGCGGGGTTTCCCTCGTGGTCGTCTCCAGCCTGCGGCCTTTGGGTCAAACTGGAGAATGGCTCGTGTCGGATGGTCTGGTGGTAGACGAAGGACATGGCCAAACCAGCGGGTGCGGCGTTGTGCGACCAAGGAAGATGCTTGGGGCTGGCACGTGCGGGCTCTGAGCTCTTTATTGGAGACTCGCTGGGGCCACCTGATGTTCTCGATGGTTCTGAGAGCCCTGCTATCAAAACCATCGATTCTTGTGGCCAGGGTGTCGTTCAGGGGCCATGTTTCTGAGCCATAAAGCAGGATAGGGAGTACGGCGAGGTTGTAAATGCGGAGCTTCGTCTTGCGTGCGATGGTCTGGTGCCGCCAGAGTGGTTTCCAGAGAGACTGCAGAGCAGATGCTGCCAGGGCTCTTCTGCGGAGAATCTCTGGTTTTAGGTCCCCATTGTCTGTCACCATGGACCCCAGATATACAAAGCTCTTGACAGGCTCTACGATGTCGCTACCAATTTGGATGGGAGGTGGATCTGGTCCATCACCGACATACATGAACTTGGTTTTCGTCCAACTCACTTGCAGGCCAAGCCGCGCTGCCTCTTCGCTGTAAATGCCCAGAGCGTCTCTCAGCTGGCTGTAGGAAGTGCTGAGAATGATGGTGTCGTCAGCATACTCCAGGTCAGTCAGGTGGTAGTTGCCGAAAGACACTCCGGGGATGCGCTCACTAACCCTGAACATCAGATGGTCGATGATGCAATTAAAAAGGTCGGGAGCAGCCACACAGCCTTGGCGAACGCCGCTGGAGATAGCAAACCAGTCGGAGTCAATGCCGTTGATACGGACACAGCTCTCTGTGTTGCTGTAGAGCAGCTTGAACAGGGCTATGATCTTGGGTGGTGCTCTGAGAGCTTGGAGGATGTTCCACAGTGAAGAGTGGCAGACGGTGTCAAAGGCGGCCTTCAGATCAATGAATCCGATATATAGATGGCGATCTTTACGGAATTCACGGGTCTTTTCTATCAGCAAACGGACGGCAGAGATGTGGTCCGTTGTGGAGCGGTTGGGCATAAAGCCAGCCTGCTGGGGACGGCGGCAGCTTCTGATTGCTGGAAGGGCACGGCTGAGCAAGATCCTGGTAAAGACCTTGCCCGGGATGGAGAGTAAGGTTATGCCTCTGTGGTTTCCACAGACAAGCCTGTCGCCCTTGCATTTCCAGAAGGGCAAGATGACTCCTCTGGTCCAGTCGGTGGGCAGCTGCTCCGATTCCCACACCTGGTTGAATAGGCGGGTTAGCCACTCCACCATGCCATCACCGCCGGCCTTGAGCATCTCGCCGGTAATGGCACAGATGCCGGGGGCTTTCTTGGTGTTCAGCTTCTTCAGAGCAGCTCTCACTTCCTTGGGTGTTACGGGGTCTGTGCAGCAGGTGTCGTTAGGAGGTGCTGTGCTCGCAGCCCGTAGGAGGGTGGGATCAGCCGGGATGGTGCTGTGCTGCAAGAGGAGGCTAAAGTGCTCCTTCCAGCGCTCGAGGCAGTTGGCTTCTGTCATGATGAGGTTGCCGTCTGAGTCCTTTACCAGGGCTGTCTTTATGTGTGGGCCGCTACGGGCTTGGCGTAGTAGACTGAATACGCGGCTCATGTTGTTGTTGTTGGCCGCGGACTCAAGCTGTTGGGCTTCTGCCTGCCAAAACCTCTCCCTATCTTCAGCAATGGCCACATTGCGCAGGCGATTCAGTCTCCGATACTCTGTGAGGTCGCCTCGGAGTCGGGCCTCACGCCGCTGGTCTATGATGTTTAGTGTCCTCTCTGATATCCAGGGCTTTCTCGGGGAGGATCGCGGGCGTCCGAGGACATTGTGAGCAGACTGGAGGACACTTTCCTTGAAGGCCGCCCAGTCTGTCAGCTTGTCAGGAGCCAGGGTATCAAGAGAGCGGCGGATGGAGCAACTGAAGTCTCTGGCGATGTTGGGGTCGCTGAGTCGGGAGGAGTCGGGGCGAGGCAGAGTCTTGTGCTGGTTGGCTCGGAGCTTTAGCTTGAGCTGGGCCACCAGCAGACGATGGTCTGTGTTGCCAAGCTGTGCTCCTCTGAACACCCGGCAGTTGGTTACAAACGACTTCCAGCGTCGTGATATCAGGATGTGGTCCAATCCCTTCCTGGTTCTGCCATCTGGGCTGTACCACGTCCAGTGATGGATGCATTTCCGGGGAAACCAGGTGTCAGCAACACAAAGGTTGTTTTGGTGGCAGAGGAGGAGGAGGCGGTTGCCATTGTCGTTTGTTGTGCTGTCAACGAAGGTGGTGCCGACAGGTGAGCCGGGGGACCGATCAATGCTGGATAGAGTGGCGTTGGCATCAGTGAGGATGATGGTGACGTCGTGTGGTGGGGCTTGGTTGACAGCCTGGTGGAGTTGGTCAAAGAACGCGTCCTTCGCATCCTCATCAGCGACATCGGTGGGGGCGTAGGCGACGATCACTGTCATCTTGCCGTGATGGTGGAGGAATCGAGCAGACAGTAGTCTGTCACTTATTGGTGTCCAGCTGATGAGGGACCTCCGGAGGGCTTTTGGAATGGCAAGAGCCACACCGTAAAGGCCGGTCCGACTCTCGGGGCCACTCCAGATGTAGCAATGGTTGCCAGCTGTTGTTTCACCATTGCCTTGCCATCGTACTTCACAGAGCCCTGCCATGGTGATGTTATAGCGACAGAGCTCTCGGGACAGCAGGGTGGCAGCTCCGGGGCGAAGGAGTGTCTGGACATTCCAGGTGGCGACACGGGTCTTATGACGAAGATCGATCCGTACTCGTTGGTCGGGGGCAGGCTGGGGTCCGTTACCGTGTTGGTCAGTCCGGCTTCTTTCTCTGGTCAGTTTCGTAACAAAGTGTGTTTCTCCTGGGTGAGTTGTTAGCCCTCCGCAGGATAGTCGGTTGGTGGGGCTGCCACCTCACAGCGTACCGACACGCTGGGGTCTTTGTTTGTCTGGAACCTACCCCGGAGACCGGCCCGCCATGGGTGACCCTACCAGGAGCAAGCTCCCGACGGTATCGCTCTCCAGGGTCACTGGAACACGCAAGCCCCCTCGCCGCATCAAGGCCAGACCCATCCGAGGGGGAATATATATATATATATATATATATGATAAATCTTGTACAACTTATCTGACATTTTATTTCAGTTAATTTTAATCATTTCAATAATAATTATTGATAACAATGAAATATTTCTCATTAAATGCATTAAAATGATTCTATAAAAAATATACTGTAAAATAAGAATATAGAAAATAGAAATAAACAGCAGATGGGAGTGGATTAAAGAAAACATAACTTGAAATAATGATTATTACTAAACTGCTTGAGTATACATTTCATGATAAAATATGAAGAATAAATATAACATTTAAATGACCAAACATGAAAAATATAATTACTTACTTGTAATAAACAATCCTTATAAAAAAATAAGGTAAGAAAGTTATTCTCTATAACACAAAAATGTTCCTAAATCAGATCATGTTGCGCGTTTTTTTTCTTTTATTATAGATAAAAAAAGTTAAAAAAATATAAAACGGAAAAATTGTTCTTAAGGGAACACTGTAATATTTAACCACTAGATGTCACTGTATCGTATCGCACCGAAAAACGAGTGCTGAGCACAAGGACGAATACAAACTGAGTAGTGTAAACACAATTGGATCCAATTTGAAAGTTATAATGCAAATATCAAATCTTATAATCCACTAACAATGTTATTATTGTGGTACTTAAAATAGGGAAGACTGTATCAATCGAAGGACAATGGCAATGATTCAATTCAACTACATGTTTAGTGTGTCATGATTACTGATTCGGGGCACCTGCGGCTGCCCTGTTGGCGCCAACAGCCGTGGGACGTAATTGGCTGTTGGACTCTTTTTAAACTCCCGTCTTCCGAAAGGAAGCCGTCAGACCGTCTGCGAACCTATGGTCTCAGCTAAGCAAGCCTTTGTACTCTCTGACATTATCCTGCCCTGTTTTCCTGCCTGATACCTGTTGCCGACCTTTTTCTGGACCTGTTTCTGCTTTTGCTCCTTCGTCCCGGCCATCGACCTGTTTTGCCCTGTTTCCTGCCTGATACCTGTTGCCGATCTCGTTTCTGGAACCATTTTTGTTTTGCTCCTACGTCCTGGCCATCGACCTGTTTTCTTGCTGTCAAAGACTACCCTCGCCTTCACGGAATTGCCACTTCCGCATTCCTGCCATCTGCTACCCGTGACAGACGATCATCGGATCGTGGATGCAAGCACTGCTGTTATTCTTAATAAAAACGAACGCTATTGGGTCCTGTCTCCGTTCCTGGCTTGTGACAGACCTTTCTGAAGACGGGAGTTTAAAAAGAGTCCAACAGCCAATCAGGTCTCGCGGCTGTTGGCGCCAACGGGGCAGCCGCAGGTGCCCCGAATCAGTGATCATGACACAATATCGATAATATTGATATTTGGATCGATCTGCCCACTCTTACTTGCAGCGCAATGTTATTACATTTGAAGCTCAGAGGGCACCTAGACATTATGATGTTTAGAACAGCAGTGTGGAAAGGGTTTGCCTGCAGAGGTAGGATCGGGAGTAAAAAATCCAGTCGGACACAGGCCTGCGGTGTCAAAGCCCGACCCAGCCTGAGCCCGACCAATTACCTTGATTTACAGAACTCGAAGCAAACTCGAAATTTAGTATTTTATATGATTTATGATGACAAATGAAAGCTTGTCTTTTGCAACAAAATCTAAGTTAAACAGGACTGTAATAGATTTACATCTTTGATATTTCTCTCTACAGAGGTCACACTAGTCAACAACTTTCCATCATCCAAAAGTTGACGGGAACATTTTAAAATTGTCATTTTGACGGGTTGAAAATCGGGCCATTAATGACAGCTGCAATACGTCGTTAAGAATCTAGTGCGGCACTTTAAGAAAGGGAGCGGTAAAGAGACAAAGAAGAACAATGATCAGTGGAAAATAAGTAAAATGGCTCAGGGAGAGAGTAAGCCCGGCCTGACCTGAATGTAATGACTGACATTAGAGGCCCGACCCGGGCCAAATTTTGGTCGGGTCGGGCTCGATCTCAGGCATAAGATCCTACTTTTGGTGGGAAAATCGTCCAATTTTTTTTTCTCAATGATAGCTGGATATTATTGGGACACGTTCCCTCTGTCTATAACAAAACTACAGCCTTGGTTCAGAGTGTACCTAAGTGATACGATGGTAACAATTGCAGTAGGAAAAGGGGTTTTCAAATGGCAAATGTGTAATGTCAATTTAACAAGCGTTACCTTCTTTTTCAGGGTGATTGAAAAGCAGCAGGGAGGTTGTGGAGGTAGTGCAAAAGAGGAAACACCCCCGCAGTTTGTCCTGCACTGACAAGGATGGAGCTGTTGGGTAAGGTTTGGCACACGCAGGCAGACCACCTGGAAGCTGCCAGTGAGCATCGAAAAACGTCAGCCCAGGTGGAATGCTCCATCTGTTACAACACCCACGACAACATCTTCAAGACGCCCAAGATGCTGGACTGCGGCCACACTTTCTGCCTGGAGTGCCTCTCCCGTCTCATGGTCATCTCGCCCAACGAGTACGAGGGCGTGCCCGAGAGCCGCGCCCACCTCCTCTGTCCCTTCTGCCGCCACAGCACCTCCTTACCGGACGGCGGCCCCCCGGCCCTGCCCAGCAACCTGGACGTGCTGCAAAGGCTGCCAGGCCACCAACAGCAGGTGCAGCCCGTGTGGCTGGACGGGGAGAAGCTTTGTTACAAAAGCAACCGTCCGGCTTCCGACAGCCCCTCGGCTCTTTGCATCTGCATCGACATCGGCGCAGATAAAAGGGGCGCGGTCCCCGTCCACGCCCCGCCTCAGAGTTCAGGCCTGCTGGTCCGGCTTGCGGACTGGAAAAGGATGATGCTCTTTGTGGTGCTGATGGTGCTGCTAGTGGTGGTGGTTTTGTGGCCTTTGCAGTGTATTTTTAGCACCGGGAACATGCGCTGCATGCAAATGGAGCGTCCCAACCGCACCGCCGTCATCGGCACCGTCGCCACGCCCGGTTTTGACCCCATGAGCAGGCCTGCTCGGTTGCTGAACTCCACATAAACACTGAGCGGTTTTGCATGTATATGTGTACCGTAAATTCCGGACTATAGAGCGCACCTGATTATAATACATTTTAAGAGGAAAAGCAATTTTGTACTTACACAAGCCGCACCTGTATATAAGCCGCATGCGCCCACATTAAAAAATGTAACACAAACACAAAATTAACCCAAACCCGACTTTAAGTCCCGCGATTGAAACTAAATGTCCTTCATTAAAGTACACAGTCCAAAAATCACAGCCGGCAAAATGAACGGAAAATGATACCGGTACTTAAGGTTTGATGCAGGTCCCGTTGAAAGTAATCCAAGGAAAAAAGTGTATATTTCCAAAGGTAAGGGTGGGAAAAATATATATCCACTATTGTCCGCCGCGTCCACAAACAGGTCTGCCTGTTCCTCATCTTTACCGGTCCCCACTTCCCGTCACCCCGCGTTTGTACCACCCCTCCTTTTTCATTCGCCCGTGCAAAACATATCAGAATAAGTGTCTAAAATAAATACAAATAAATACATTACAAAAATATACAGTTGCAAATACATATTACATATGGGTTACACATATATACAAAGAAAGACGGTATACCGAGAGAGTTTTTATAGCTTTAATAATAATAATATAACTTTCATCCCAAACGGTGCCTGTGACAGGGCAGTTAATGGTAGCAACACGCTCGCAACACAGTAAACGGGTCTGGTAAAAAAAACATACCGTACTTGTAAAAATCACGGTAAACCGTCCTCATCTTCCTCCTTAGAACTGAAGCCATCAAAGTCGTCTTCCTCAGTGTCGGAAAGAAACTTTGTCATATAGACGTCGTCCCACGCTCCCTTATTCCAAAACACGCTAGCAACACGCTCGCAACACAGTAAACGGGTCTGGTAAAAAAAGCATACCGTACTTGTAAAAATCACGGTAAACCGTCCGGACTGCTCAATTGCTTTTAGCTTGAAAGCTGCGTCATGTGCCTTTCTTTTTGCATTTTGCATGATGAGGGTATGTTTACGCTAATTTAATTTATGCACAAGCCAAGAAGTTGCAGTCTTCCTCGGCACATATATTCCACCGGTCTAAATCTTACCTTTTGTACTCGAGCGCCGCTGGCGGCCGTTAGAAAGATTACATAAATTGGCCACATCACTGAATAAGCCGCAGGGTTGAAAGTTTGGGGAAAAAGTAGCGGCTTATAGTCCGGAATTTACGGTATATACATATATATATATATATATATATATATATACTGTATATATATTATATGTTGGCGATCCCTGGCTTCGATGAGGCCTTTGAGGATGAAAATGAAATGTTTGCAAAAAGAAATCATCTTTTGTAAGGTTTTAAAACATTATTATACTTACTATACTTTGTTAGGAAGGTAACGACGTGTTTTGCAGATTGTGACGGTTCTTCCCACTTAGAATAACCGTGAGTCTCAGCAATAGCACCCAATGGCTATGTTAATGTGAAGAAAGTCAACAACAAATAACATTTCTACCACTCTTTGAAGAAAAATTAAAGTATAATTTTGCAACGCTGGGTGTTACAGGGTTAATGTTTGATTTTCACCAGGTAACAGTCTGCTTCCCAGATCATTTTTTTTACTTGACACCACCTAGTGGTAGCATGAAATAATACTGTGTATTATTTACTGTACTTTTCTGTCCTTGTTAATGCGACAAATTTTGTGAATTAAAAAATGAATAATAATTCCACATATTTTACCAAACCCAAGGTAGCATTTTTATGATTTTTTTTTTAATTCTAGCAACTCGAATAACCAACGCTTTTGAATGAATTCTTTCTGCGTACACTCCGTTAAAAACGCGGGTCTGTTGCACTAGCTTCGGCATTTGTGTACAATGAAATTGGGATATTTTTGACAATTTTTATTTTATTTTTTCATATCATAAATAAATTGATAAATTATATAGTTTTTGGTTGTCATACCATCATTAACAGCAAAATGTTGTTGCTTATTCTTTAGAAAATGTGTAAGGAGATGATTTGTTTTCCCTCTATATGTAGCGGTACATACTTGTATCAGGAAATCTGTATAGATTTGTCTGATTTTCACGTGCACTAACATGACTTATATGACAGATTTTGGAGAGATCAAGTTTGGTGATCTTCAATTGTCCCCTTTGGTCATAGGATTCCGTTGTGAAAAGGCAAATCTGAGATCCAACTTCAATAGTCAAGTAGAAGCAGTGAGTATGCTGGTGATATCTAGCTCCTTACGTAGATGGAAACGTTCGTCCCGTAAAACATTCATTTAGTCCAATACACTGCCAAAACCTTGAACATTGGACTCTTATGCTTCAACACAACACAAGTTCTTTTCAGGAAGTACTTGACATCAATTCCTGCATTTAACAAGATGGGGTTTCTGTAGACCTCGTCATGATGACAGCCAGCAGATAAGATCTTTTTATAGGCCTCACGAGGGGATGGTAATAAAAGATTGCTTCCTGGATGTTCCATTAGAGAAATATAAACATGGTTAAATGCTAACTGCAGATGAGATGACAAAATAGCCGAGTCAGAAATCGCTTCAGGTGAAGAAATAGGGTATCGCGTCAAGGAAAATTTGACAAAGATGCGAATGAATATGTATGACTCTCCTAGCAAGGAATTTATTAACCTACCTTTCTTTTTCCCCCCACACTTTTAGTTTAATGAACACCTGATAAACAATTATTCACATCATCATATGGGAATCGCTGCCACGAGCGGCTGCCTTTTCCAGCAGCTGCCCTATTGTTTTATTGTCTGCTCCTATCTTCTGTGTTTTTTTTCTTCCCGTTTTGACAACTACACTATGGATTACTTCTTTCCAATGGACATGGGTTTTAACGCACAAGAAATGCGTGTATTCAAGGAATTTCAACTCCTTGCCCTGAAAAATTCTCGTGCCGGCGTGATGAAGGGGCCTATCGTGGAAGAAAAGCCGGAGCTAGCGAAGCGGCTAGCGGCATTATAAGTCTTCGGTAGCATCCGTAATCATGGTGAATGCGAACTCACGACCAAATAAGATCATCGAGTGCTGGTGGAAAACATCGAAGTGCACAGGGAGCGCAGTTGCTGTTTTGCGGAAACGTGGCTCACGTTTAGCATTCCGGACGCTAACGTGTAGCCACCCGGAGCTACCCGGAACAATCCGGCTTCAACGCCGCTAAACAGAGACACGAAAGCCGGGGGGAATCGGAGAGGAGGCGGACTTGCTAACACGAGGTGGTGTATCCCTGGATTTTCACAAAGAAAAGTTTTCCATCTGCCGCAGGAATGCCGAACTTTTGGACTGGCGTGACGTCATCCGCTCCGCTACAAGCACCCCTAGGGCATCATGTTCATCTGTTAATAAACAACGGGGTAGACTGCTGGAAGTGTGAATTTCCCTACGGGGATAAATAAAGTATCTATCTATCTATCTAATACATCCTACTCCCAGTCATGGGCGTAACCAGCTCGTTTTAGGAGTAATAAGGGTTTATTGTTCAAAGTACTGATACTGTACAAAGGTAAATCTCGTTTTATCCTTATCAGGCTCTTTAGATAATTTTCCTTTGAATTAAAACTGTAACGTGTTTTCTGCTAACTTATCAACATATACCTGAATTTCTTCCCAATAAAACGGCATCATAAGGGCTCGCTGCTCTTTTATTCAATCAAATTTCTCCTCTATTGATGAGTATGTAGGCTCCCCGGCTGAAAAAGGGGTCCACTCCGACACTGGCAATACCTGTTTAGAGCAAATAAATGCCCCATGGTCATTGAACAACTAACACGTACTCCAGTAATAGACTGACACCTCTGGTCTAAATCATAACTGCAGATTATTTGGAAAGCTCCCATTAGAGGCCTTTATCACCCCTCCCGCCGCCAGATTGTCCTAACGAAACCATTTGGACTGAAACAAGTCCGCAAATGCCCCCTTGGATATGATGCTCAAACATAATAGTCAAGATCATTTACTGTATACAATATATTTATTGTAACAAACCCAGATCGATGTACAGTTTGCCCAAAGAGCGAGAAGGCATCTGAGCAAAAGACAGTGCAAGTACAAAACATAGAACGCACTTCAAACAATCAAGAGGACCAAAAAGAAAAATCTTCAAGTAAGTATACAGTCACAAGCAGAAAATGATCTCCTTGTGTGCCAACTAAAAACCAAGTCAGAGAAACCCAAACATTATGTATACATTCTTAAAACAAACACAATCGACTTAAAAACATGAACATTTGAAAAATAACATCGAAAATAAAATAAAACACTAATTCGTGAATTCAGCAGTTCCATCCTTTCAAGTATCGATGTTGCGACGAATCGTAAAAAGAGGCAGAGTGAAAGAAAAAAAAAAATCAGATATATTGGAACAAAACAAAGCATTTTACAATTGAGTCAGGAAATAATAGGAAACAAAGACTTTCACACCTGTCTGTGAGTTAATCTTAAAATATAGCTTACAAACATATTGAATACACACGTATACACACACACACGCAAAATTGCAAATGAAATTTTGTGACGTTGAGCCGGGTCATGTTTCACTAACACGCTCGCCTCTGGTGAGGATTTTTTAGGCGAGACCTAAGAATAGCTCGCAGGGCTCCTTATCGCATCAGTGACGCGGACTTTGCGAGCCGGGCTATCATCAAGCCGGGATTATGGCCGTCGTCTAAATTGCTTTTTGGAGACAAATCTATTCTTCAATCTCAGGCAGATGGCCATCTGGTGCGGCGTAATCGCATAAAGTCAAACCAAGTCAGTGGAATGCCGGCTTCTCAGGAATACGCTCATCCCTTCTTACAAGTACAGTGGTACCTCTTCTTACGAGCTTAATTTGTACCAGCATTGTGCTCCCAGCTCGATTTACTTGTGTAACGAGTGAATTTTCCTTATATGAAGTCAATAAAAATGAATCCTCCCAAATGTATACACATGAACTTTAAAAAGCTATAAAACATATCTTCCTGATCCCTCAAAACGCGTTCAAATAGTAAAGAAATATGAAAAAAATAAACAGTAATAGGATAAATAGGGGCATCACGGCGGCGCAGTGGTTAGCGCGTGTGCGGCACAGTTCTGAGGTCGTGAGATCGAACCTTCCTGTGTAGAGTTTGCATGTTCTCTCCGTGCTTGCGTGGGTTTCCTCTGGGGACTCCGGTTTCCTCCCACATTCAAAAAAATCAAGCATGTCAGGTTAATTGGCTGGTCCGAATTTTCCCTAGGTGGGAATGAGCGGGTGAATTGTCTGTCTGCTCATGTGTAATAACCTGTGAAGCCCTTTGAGACTCTTTGTGATTAAGGGCTATACAAATAAAAATGACTTGACTTGTCTCTGTGGCTGGCAACTGGTTCAGGGTGTCCCCTGCCCACTGCCCGGAGATAATCGGAAGGGCTCCAGCACCCCTGCGACCCTACTGAGGATAAGATGTCCAGATAAAGGATGGATGGATGGAGGATAAATAGGATGATATTAACAAGATAAAAGGCAAGTCTTTTATGAGCGCCGTAACATAAGTGTGGAAGCTTCGGCAGAAGAAGGGGAAGGGAGGTTGCAAGGAAGAATTACTGAGATCGCATACCTGTCCATTTACATGTTTTTCCAGTATTTAATACTTTTTTCCACAATTTCACATTTCCACAATTATTATACTGTTACCCGTTGATGCATAAGTGGGGTCAAAAATGACTGGTGGGTTTTTGTTCTTCAAAGGATTTAAAAATAGAAAATATGGTAATTTTGTCATTTATTTAGGGATTCATTGTAATTAAACATGTTTATGACATGATGCCATGAGTATTTTTACCCCCCTCCCCCACCATGTTTCACGCAAGATTGTATAAATTGTAGGTCATGCATCCAAGGGTTAAAAAGACTGATTTTGTCTCGCCTATTTAGGCTATAATCTGGATCTTCTATGTTACAGGTAGAAGATGAAGATGCGTGAGTAATATTGTTGCAGTTTTTTTTTTGCTGGGAGAAAATAGGTGCCGCGTTGTGTTTGTAAGGTTTTTAAAGAATATTTGTAATCAATAATAAGGGGAGAAATTAGTGGAGGTTTGCAATAATCTGTGGTCTGTGCAGCCCTTTGAGACTCTTTGTGATTAAGGGCGATACAAATTAACATGACTTGAGTTGACTTACTGTACTTTTAAAATTAGTTAAGTTACTGCAACGTTAAACGTACATACCTGTACACACAAAATATGTTTACAGCACATTTTTTATTTTTTTGCCAGTAGTAGTTTAAATGCACAAATTAGATGAGCGGATGAGGTGAGCAGTCTGAGGCGGTCTCTAGTGGTAGCCTCTGGGATTGCTCATAAACTGCATTTTCCTACGTATAGCGTGCAAAATTTTTGTTAAAATTGTTTTCGTGTTTAGAGGTGCTCGTATAAAAAGGTACCACTGTATTGCAAATAACTCAGTTATGCCGAAACTGTTATCGGTGACTATACGTCTACTTGCAGGCAATATTCATTTAATATTGATATATTTGCCAATATTGGCTGAAATCTGAATATGCTCTTATTTGGACATCTAATAAAAAAGTTAAGAGGATGCAGTTACTCCTTTCATTTAGTCTTTTTATTGCTTTTGGGCATATCACATTCTTTGTCAGGTATTTCTCACGACTTGTCGAATAGAAAAGATTAAACACACTAACTCTGTTTCTTAACTTAATGTCACTCTGTCGAAAATGCCACGGTTGTATTTATACGTGTATTGTGTAAGTCCGTGGTTCTTGCAAGCGAGCAGTGACTCACAGTCAGGTGGAGGCAAGGGAGGCTGTCATCATGGAAATATACAATTATAAATATATCAAATGGTTATATCTGTTAGCTGTAAATTTTCTTTTTCAATAAACGTAATAATTTGTGGATATTACTTTACAGAATCGCTAAATGAATATTATCAAGACAATTAGCATTACATTACTGTGTTAAGCGTCTGCAGATCAAAGTGAGGCATGCAATTCTCTGGTCTCATGGCAGAGGGCGATAATGAGACTATTCTCATTTGGCGGATACCTCAGCCCCAAACAATAGAATTTATGACACTATTAGCAAGCTAACAGCAAGTCAAGTCATTCAGTCATTTTTTTACTTGTTGCATGGACCTTTTTTCATCTTAGAGGATGACTACAGTATTCTATTGATGCTTTTATACAAATAAAGCATCAGACTCATTTTAAGTTGAGGTTAGACAACAAAACGTATTTTTCTATGCTACAGTCTATATATTGCCTTCTTAGTCTGCCAATCAAATGCTGATTATGGAGATTTATTTGTAAATCTGACTATGCCTCACCAGACACAAACATCATAGCACGTCACTGCGAGCAACGTACGAGCACAACTTGTAAACACACGAGACGGACCAACAAAGAAATACTTTTGAAGCGAGGAGGAACCAACCGTATTACTTAATTGAGAGTGAGTACAATTTTATTTTATTTAATGTAAAAGTTCAAATTCAGAAACAACATCTAATTACATCATGATGTGGTTCCTTTTTTGCCTATTTCAACCACATCAATTCCAAACGCCAAGGTAAGGAATAACAGAATAACTCCTGTCATGTAATCGGATAAGTCAATAAAAGAGAATTAAGGCCATTGAAGTAAAGAAAAACGATTAGAAAGACTCCTACTTTTATCTCAAAATTCTGACTTCAATCTTAGAATTTTAAAGTAAGAATTCTGAGAGACAAAAGGTAAAATCCTAATCAGTCGTTTTCTTCTTCACTGGCCACAATCCTGTTCCTGTTTTGATTAGTCAAGAAACTTATACTCATATCTGAAAACAAACATTGCCTGCACGTCAACATAGTCAATGGCTGCTGCTGGATGTCCCTAAGAAAGTGGTGGCACCTTGGTCACACTTTGCGCTTCGACCATCTCTAACTGAAATGAATTGCAGAGGTGCTTAAAAAAATAATTGCATTCTTCAGAAGATTATTTGATAAAATATTTTGGTAAAAAAAATGTTTCTTCAGCTTCCTTCTCTTGATGTGATTATATAAAATTACATAATATATGGACCTATATTTATCTTTTCTGATAAAACTACATCTTTTTTAATAAATTCGTAATAATTTCATTCTAACCAACGTCCCTTGGATGGTTTTACTTAACCAAATGTCTCTTGTCCTATTAAGACATTTCCTATATCGTTTTTCTCCCCCAAGCAGTATTGCAAATGTTATTCTTGTTAAATTGATATTTCTATATTGTTAGAACAGTGGTTAGCGCGTGTGCAGCACAGTTCTGAGGTCATGAGATCGAACCTCCTGTGTGGAGTTTGCATGTTCTCCCCGCGCTTGCGTGGGTTTTCTCCGGGCACTCCGGTTTCCTCCCACATTCCAAAGAATGCATGTCAGGTTAATTGGTCCAAATTATCCCTAATGAGCAAGTGAGTTGTCTGTCTCTGTGTGCCATTCGACTGGCTGGCAACCAGTTCAGGGTGTCCCCTGCTCGAAGATAGCTGGGATGGGCTCCAGCACCCCCGCGACCCTACTGAAGATAAGCGGTGCAGATAATGGATGGATGGATGGATATTGTTAGAACATTTACTTTTATTGGACATTTTTCGATTGCATTATTTTTTCTTATAATTCAATTAATTTTGATTATTATTTCATTATGTTATATTACAGTTTCAATCTTGTATAATTATTATTTTTCATTCAAGTTAATCAAACCTGATAATATTATAATATTATACTTAAATCAAA
Source organism: Urocampus carinirostris (assembly GCF_059441175.1). Taxonomy (NCBI): domain Eukaryota; kingdom Metazoa; phylum Chordata; class Actinopteri; order Syngnathiformes; family Syngnathidae; genus Urocampus; species Urocampus carinirostris. The sequence goes on along the minus strand of NC_142351.1, from coordinate 33,869,360 downwards.
TGAAATGATAACTTCTCATTGTTTTTTTTCAACATCAGTTTTATATATTAATTTTGTTATCACATTACATAGCAAAATATTAGACCCTTGGTAATACTAATATTTTATTTGAAAAATATAATACACACTTTCTAAAAAGATCATATCTAAACTCTAATCTTATAAAAACAAGTTCTTAAATGTACTAATACATTCCTTGAGTGCATCCATAATAGTACTTTGTAAATGACAGTACTGTACATTAAATTATGTGAGCTTATATTTTTCTGGGTACCATGTTTGGGCCTTGCTGAGATAAGATAAAAAAAGAGTAATTTGTGGAAACTCTTGCTGAGCAAACACAAAATCACTGTCAATGGATACTAATGACATACAAAAGAGGAATACATAAACAAAACTCGTCTCTTTGAAAGAACAAAATCACAATAAAACCTTCAGACAACAGCAAATGTCCTTTTCCTTGCAAAAAGGGATGAAAACAAAATAGTAATAGCCTCAGTTAGGATGTCTGAGATTTGACCTAAACCTTTTCTTTGCTCCAAACAGATATTTTAGTGGCAGCACATCTCCTGTTGAAATCTTCAGAGTATGCAAAGCGGTGTGACAGCTTGAAATGTGACAAACAGGCACTTAAGTCAGTTAAGCTAAGGAACAACTACGGCTGCAGCGACAGAGCAAGATCCGTACGACCCGTGACCAGTTCGGAGCGGAGATCCACCTTGAGAAGGTCCGCTCACTGCAGGTGGCCATCACGCAATATTCTGTACCGCACTTGCGCATCCCCCAATGTGGGGCAGCGGATGAAGCCTCTGCTGATGCTGAAGTGAACAAACAAGACAGACATGAAGTGTTCAAGTTCGTCTCTTTGGATGAGAAAAACCTGAATTGGACTGGAGGAAAAATGTGATCTACTCAGCATCTTCTCTGCTTTACAATGAGCCAACATTGAACAAATGAAGCCCATTTTATGTCTTTGGCATTTTGTAGTCACCGAAAACACAGGTTTTGTAGATAATTACTAACTTAATTTATCTGGTCCCCTAAGAAAATTTCATTTTCACCCACTGTACGAGGGGGGTACAACCAGTGCTTTCGCAGCACCGTGTGCGCCAAATGACTGATTTACAGCACCTGTTATTCCAAGGCAGTCTCCCATCCAAATACTCATGCGACAAATCTAACTTGAATTGGGTGAAAAATTCAGTTCTAGGATAATACTGGACATGACATGTTTTGAGAGAATTCAGGCTAAAAAACATGTGAACCCCGCACTACAGTAGAATCATGTCACCTAATAAAATCTACCACTCAAAAAACTAAGAAATGGTTGGCATTTCTTGAATCACAAGAGTTTAACCTTCCTAATGATATGTTGAATGACGCATTTTAGTTATTGGTGACATTGTACAGACACCGTGTCCGTACGTGTCTGAAACAAGCATTTGCTTCTTTGCGAGCCGTCGGAATGTTAAGGGGTTAATAAGTTTAACTGAACTATCTGACGTTCCCACTGTAGCGCCTTATAGTCCGGTGCGCCTTATGTATGGAAAATATAAGACAAAAAAACTATGTTTTGGGGGTGCACCTTAAGTCGTGAAAATGAGGTATTTTGAAATCATGCTGAAAAAATCCTGAAATTATGAAAGCTGCTACACAGACTAAAAGCTATTTCAATCTTTAATTAGTTTTGCTTCCTTTGACATTTGACTAAGGTCTTCCTGACTTGTTCAAAGTAAGTAATAATATTTTGGTACTTCTAATGAGATATATTGTTGGGTTTTGAATAAACACAAAGCAGAGAGGGACGGTTTTAATGACTCTTGTGTGTAGAAAAGCCAAAATCACAAACAATACTCACAGAGAAGCTTGCAGACATGTGTGGCGATCCATCCAAAACTCGTTTTATCTTCTGGTGTTACTGTTGAAGGACGTCTGTGGGCTTTTAAAGTTGATGTTTTCGTACACACTAGAAGAATCGTTGGTCAATCTACAAAGAAAAGGCAATATGTTGCTACAAGCGCCTCTAATAAATTAATGCCCAGTTTAAACTTTTAGTACCAAGTGTGTTTGTATTTTCCCCTCTCTTTGTGCATGTCTTAGAGAAGTGACACAAAATCAATGTTGTACTTACACAGACGAAGAGCGTGACGAGGCCATGTTGAGTTTGGACCTAGAATTGGCCAAAGGCGGATATTTGATGTTGGAGTACTCTCTTTCCTTCATTTTATTCCTCTGCAAAAAAGATCTTTGTTATGATGCAGTCTGACTTCATCATCTCTGATTTGAATTAAGTGAAAAATATACAAGATGAGTTGACGACTTTAAACGCAGAGAGGAATATTTAACGTGGTGAGTCCATTTAAGCATCATTCATAACATATGTAATTCTGTTGTGAATTTATAAAAGGTGACGATTTTCAGGCCAGTTTTCGAGTACCTGCTCTTCCTCCAGTCTCTTCTGAGCTGTGTCTATGTACTGCTGCACCGCCATGTAGATGAACTTGTACTGGGCCTCTGTCTGCACCATGCCGGACCTTTGCTGCCGTACCCTTTGGATGGTCTTTGGGATGTCGATATCACAATCAAGGCCTGGTGTGCATAGGCAAGATTTATTTCATTTTGTGTACAACAACAATATTCAGTTGCATTTATACAAATCATTGGATTTGATTAAAACATGAAAGTTATGTTAAATTGTGGAGTTACTTCAATTTATGGAACATACTTTGAAAATAAATGTACAAGAATAGAGGTTAGAATACTAAAAAGTATGAACAACATATGCTAAAAGAACTATGTTAACAGGATGGAAAGCAAGTACATTTTCTTCAAGTACCACATATTTAAAGGAACACTGTGTAATTTTTGACCACCACATTTCACTTTACTGTGTAGTGCAACTGAAAATGAGTGCTAAAAAGCACAATGAATAATACAAGCGAAAACTCAGAGTGACAAAATTGCACAATATTTCTTGTATTTATTTTGCCCAGCCTTTCAATTGTTTATGGTTTTATGGGGTAATGTTAGGAGCAAGATGGCAGACAATCATATGAGCTCCATTTGTGTGAACCACATGTTATTTCAAATATAGTAAATACAAATTTCTCGACCTACAAGTAATTAAAAAAAATGCACGTTCATATGATAGTTCATGTACTTTTGTTTAGTATTCAAATCAATATTCATATTTTCTAATGAATGAAGTTTTTTTTTACCTCTAGGAGTCACTAAATAACATATACTGCCCTTTTAAAATGAATGAATTTTCCGTAAAACACATCCATCTCCAACAAATCCTACCTTGGCGGTTAATAATATCAATGAGGATGTCAATGACAATAATGGTGCCAGTCCTTCCAATTCCGGCACTGTGGAAGAAAATAAAGAAAAGTTAAAAAATATCCATAAAACATTAGTGTTAACACAGCCTTTAAACATATTTGTGTGATTTTGTCGTCTTGGAAATATTTTTATAAAGACCCTTCTGCTAGTTTCAGTAAGGAATTAAAATTCTAATCTCATTTTTTTAAGATTTTATTTTTAAGTGTAGGTAAGAAATGTGGTGTTTGCCCAACCACCTGTGTAGAAAAGTCCAACCGTACACAAGAAAGGACAGTGAACAATGGGTGGCATTGCATGCAGCCCACCGCTTGTCACGGTGAACCCAAACCATGCACCTGCAATGGACGACAATGGGTCCGGATTGTGGAATGGTCCTCTGGGTTCTGTTGATCTCCTCAAGAAACCAAAGAACACCCCCGGGCTCGTTTGGAACTCCATGGTCTGGCCAACTCAGGTACTGGTAGTGCCAGATGTATCTCAAGGGTTCCCTCTAGGGGGGAAAAGTCAAAGGCAAAAATTAGGCTAATGCCATTTGATGTACTGCATCTATATGTGTTCACTGCAGTGGTTTTTAACCAGTGAGGTGGGGCACACTAGCGTGCCGTGAGACTTTGTCTAGTGTGCCGCAGGAAATTGCCATATTTCATCTTTACAGAAAAAAGCACTCGTTGTTCAGGTTAAATAGCACATCTTCACCCATAAGAATGCTGAACAAGATGCACTATGCAAATCTGTTTCTGGCACTGTTTGTCTAGTGATAAAGTCTCGGCATCTGCAACTCGGTTTCGATTCCCCTTGCAAGCAATCTTTTGCAATTTCAATCGACACCTATCGTCAGATCAATTATGAAATAGACCCACCTATTTTAGGGGATGCGCCTTATAACCCTGTGTGCCTTATAGTGCGGAAAATACACGATAAATTGTAGAGTTGTTGTGGAATTTCCCACGTATTGGAGACTTTTATCCATATATGTACGAAACTGAGATTTAAAAAAATATTTCACATATACTTCATCCATTAAAAGCTTGGTTTGGATCCGTTGACCGAATCCTTAGGAGAAAGCGGGAAAATTGTCCGTAAGAACAAGCACGTGCTGAAGGATTTGGTTTACCGGGTTAGATAATCTGACCCCGAGTCAGTGTGTCAGCGGTGATTGAGGGCAAAGCTCTCCCTACCCGGTCCAGACGGGTCACTTCCAACTTTCTCAGGATGTAGTCTTGGGCTGGTCGCTCGTCCACGTTTCTCACCAGCACCTTTCCGTACTCCACCGTTGCGTGAAGGTCAGGCCAGTAACGGACACATTTGTTCTACAGAGAGAAAATCGGAATGCTGTAATATAAGAAAGGGGCTGGTAGAGTTGGCATCTGTTCGTAGGAATTACACAAACTCAAGAACTACATCCACTCAAGCAGATTTTGCAATCAGCTTAACTGTCATACAATCCTTGTTAGCTGTCTCACAGGCATACACCAGGGTTCCTTCAGCTTAAGGTAAATTTAATTCAATACTTTTTAAGACTTTTAATGCATTTTGAAATCAAATTTAAGACAATCTCCACCCAAAAAACCATAGCTGAAAAAAAAAATTTTTTTTTGCACACAATTCATTGTGATTTGTTTACGTTACCTGGCACAGTTTTTGAACCATGGCAAAAAAAAAGTTCAACCCACAGCCACTTCAATAAATTTACTTTCCCATGATCCAAAGAAAACGTCTCTGTCAGTAGTTGCTATGTGTATTGTAATGCCTTTCAAGACTTTTCCACAATCCGCGGAAACTCTGAAATACATAATCTCCATACAAATTAGACGGGTAACAATATAGCTGATGCCATAATCAGTGGCTTTATGCTTTTTTAGGAGTTTAATTGCAGAATTTTAAAAGGAATTTTAACTATATTCAGTGCCTTCTCGTAGTAAAAAAAAACTTTAATTCATTACAAAAATCAATATTGATTTAAATTATAAGCCAAAATACATAAATTATAATTTTTTTTAAATACTTGTCGGTCAAATTTTTAAAAAATGTATTTTAAATAACATAACCAAAATAGAGCTGACATGATTGTTCGCCATCCTGCTGCTACTTGTAACACCAAGTAAAACCCAAAAACTTTTGAAATGCTGGGCAAAAAATAAAAAAAACACCGGTGCAGTTTTAGAGTTTAAGTCTCCGAAGTTTATATTCTTCCTTGTGCTTTGTAGCGCTTGTTTTAGTTGCAAAAAACACAATACAGTGACATCTAGTGGTCAAATTTCACAGTGTCTTTTTAACTAAATGCTGAAAAGACATGGAAAAGTTTGCAAATACAGCAATACTGTATGTTATCCGGTAATACTGTCCAGTAATACAAAATATCACAATATCAATTGAACATTCTTTTTAAGTAGATTTTTCTATATTTTAACCAACTTTTTTTAGTAAAATAAGAAAAAAAAAATCACACATACTAAATAACCATAAATGTCTACTATGGCGGAGTCAAATATTTTTGATCACTTTTACTTCTCTTGTTGTAGTAGTGGGGATCATATTTCTCAAAATTGGTCAAAAAATATACCATCTTCTTTGTTAGACAGATTTGTACTGTACAGTATCACAACTCAAATTTCATTGTTGTTTTGGTGTCACTCTTGTCAATGTTTCTTTGTGCCCCCCTTCTCCATTCAAAATAGATTTTTTAATATTTTTAAAACATTCGATACTTCATTGTGAATATTCAAATAGCATAAATATCATTTTCAAAAACACTCTTTTAAAATTGTGGATTTTTCAGTGAATGTGTTTTTATCTTGTTTTTTATTTATCAATGTATTTATAAAATTTCATGGAAAAAGAAACACTTGTTAATGCATGTTATCCCTTTTTTTTAAATAGGGGCATAATATATAATGTTTCTCTCATTCTTAGTTTTCCAAAGCCAATTTGATTAAATTGTCTATTAATAAACAAATATAAAACAATACATAATACACATAAATAGATATGAGAAAAACAGGAAATATTTTTCCTCGTACATTAACAAGTTATTAGACGAAAACTCTGTTTCTTCCAAATTGTTCAATTTAACTCAAAAGGTTTTCCCATCCTTGCACTGGAGAAACAACTTAAACATTACTTACAATATGAAACAATGGATGCCTAAAATTAGCTTTTTTTCATCAATGGGGTAAAATGTAACAAAAAAATAAGCAAAATACCCGTCCTCTCTCCATCTCCTTTGTTGTCATGACGATGACGTGTGTGTTTTCCTGATGAACCATCTTCCAGAAGTCAACAACTGTATTTTGTAGGCAACCTTGGGTGGCAATGAAGAATTTTTCCTCCTCCAACTTGCGTCCTTCTTCACGCGAGCCCTGTAGAAAAGTATTAAAAAGAGTGACTTGATCAACTCCTGCATTTGTAATTAATTTGAGTCTCAAAAAGATGACGTTCATTTATTACACCTAAAACCACTAGGGGGAAGCATATCATCAAAATTATTTTGTATCAAGGATGACCAAAATGTTTTTAATATAAAATGAACTTCAATCTATTTATCGCGTGAGGCGTCACAAAGCAGACTGACTCGAATGTAGTTGGCGTTGATGTAGTCTGAACCAGGAACTTCTAGGTCTGCATCTCGGATTTCAACACGAGTCGTGTCGACTGTAAAAAAAGAAAAAAAAAGAAACCTCATTAATCCAGGGCGCAACTCTCTGTGACCCGACTGATGTTTTCTGGCTGTGTCTGCAAGTTATCGCAGCCGCAACAGAGGCTTTGTCTGCTTTGTCTATTTGTGTCACTCTGTCTTTCCACAGGAAGCCGCTGAGGCAGGAAACGGCAACGAGCTGTGCGACTCACAGGGGAGGATATTCTTGTATCTGTTTTTACTCTTGTTTTCTGGTTTCATGCCTTCCTTCCGGGGATACAGCAGTTTACACTCTTGTTGTTGAAGTACCTGTGGGGAATCGGAGAAAGGGGAGATTGCTGTTTCTGTGTAAAGACGAGCCGCGTACAGGATTAAACCTGACAAAAAAGTCAAGTATGACATCTGGGCAAAAGTTGAAAACTGCAAAACGGGAACTTTGTATCAATCCAAACAAACCAAGTGTGAATAGAAGAAAACCTTTCGTTTGATTAATGAAAGCATGTCATTAAATTAATTTACTGCCCGCCCAGTAAAAATGTTTGACATCTATAGCCATCAATGAGAACGAATGAGTTAAGAAACTAAATGACCAAGATACTGATAATGTTTTAATCTCTGCTAGCTATAGAAGCAAATTATCTTGAGGACTGGACATGCAATGCCGATAAAGTTTCTTGTAATACCTTTCAAAGTGACATACCTCAAACTCTTCCCAAAACCCTTGTTTGGGCTTCTCTGAATTATCTGCTACCTTGTTTAGCTCTTGTACACGATTCTCAATGTTGGCTGCGTTTATCCTTGTTGCATTGAACGGCTGTTGAATAAGAGGATAGGACGGTTATAAACAGAGCAAAGCAAGTAGCAAACACATACATTCTAGCAAGCATGCCAAGTTAGCTGAAAATGGTTGGAGTGATGGTTATTAATTTTGTGTATTTGGTTATTCAAAATATGAGTGTTTTTCAACCAGTGAGCTAGTGTGCTCTCAGACTTTGTCCAGTGTGCTTCAGGAATATCCCAATTTCATTGGAGCAAAAAACCATGCCATTGTTCACGATCTCTCCTTTCTTCCAGGAATTAGCCAGTAACTGTAACCTTCAACCATATCAGTGGGTGGCAGCAGATTACCAAGTTTTTTATTTTTAAAAACTAATTATCTGCCCATAAGGTAGTACGGTACATGGTGTTTGAAAGTGTTTAAGATTGCACTGCAAAAATAATGAAATAAATCGAATAAGAACCAAATTACAAGGTAGTAAAACAAATTCCAATAGCAGAAAATTCTGGCTAACTTTAAAGCATTATTTTTATTTTTTTTTCTCAAACAACAAGATAGAAATATAGTAAAACTTAAAAAACAGATTTAAAAATTGATAAGCTTATCCTTTTTTAATAATGTACACTGCAAATGAGATTTCATTGGATGGCAGCTTGTTATTTTGATTATTATACCTCACTGTTGTTCATTATTTTGACTAATATGCACAATTCTACTGTCACATTTGGCCAATAATGTTGATATTCTTTGATTTTCACACCCTTTAGAACGGATCTGTTTTCTTACCAATGAGATTTAATATAAAGAAAGAGCTCAGAGGAGGACTTTTGGATCAGATTTTGAATTGGGCATTGTGAGAGTTTGGTTTACAGTCCGCTGATGTTCTCTTTGCAAGTTCAAAGTTTATTCATGTCTTCTCTTCTTATTTTGAGCGCCTACTACTAAACTAGAAACTTATCAAAAATACAATCAACTCCAAAAACAACAGCAGAATTATTAACTCAAATAAATAACCTGTAACTACTGTGACCACAAATGATAAGACATTTTTCAAACCGTCATTTTAGGTAACAAGATAACTCAAGATTTAAAAAAGCCGATCAAACTGGTACTAGCAATTTTTTTTTTTTTACTTTTTTGCGGCATGATGTGCCTTGAGATTTTTAAATAAAGAATCGTGCCTTGACTCATAAAAGGTTGAAAAACACTGCAATACATTACATTATTCAACAGTCCGAAACTTGAAGAAATTAATGAAGCACCTGTATGTGTACTGTACGATGTATATGTTTTGTGTGGACCGATGTTTTCAAATTAAGCACATTTAAAACCCCAGCGTTTAAGATCCGACAACTAAATGGCACTGTTGTATGGTGGGTACAAGGGCCAGTGCCACATAGCAGAGCGTACGGGCACTGGACAAACATGGTGGCGCCCTAAATGTGGAATCCACTGTGTAAAAGAAATACAATATTCTCCACTTATGATTTTTTTTTAAAAGCAACAGTGTTGTGATAGTTTATATATTAATGTCTAGTATTTAATTCAGCTCGGTGGCCTTGGGTGGGGGTATGGCGCCCGCCCCGAGACTGGGAGGTTGTGGTTCAAGCCTCGGCCGAGTCATACCTAAGACTTAAACATTGGTACCCGTTGCCTCCCTGCTTGCGTTCAGCATTAGGGGTTGGAATTGGGGGGTTTTGTCACCTAATGACTCCCAACACCTCAGTTGGGTCAATCGAGGGGGCTGGGAATCCCCTCCTCTGTATCAATCTCCCAAAAAGAGTCAGAAAGGACTCTAGCCACCTCCCACTAGAGGGGTATGGCTGTGGTATATATATATTTAATTCAATGCTTTTTTTAATGAATATATTTGTTGCACTAAATATTACACACTGTCTTATGAAGGGGCAATAGATTTTAGATCTAAGACAAATGATTACTTTCCCGCCTACAGTACGTCAATAGTCTTTGACTGCTGGATACTGAAGCATTGTCATGATAAAGCGTACGATGGAGTAAAGAACGAGAGCATGTGACTTTCTTTTTCATCAGACCTGTTTGAGGTGCACTACAATGCCGCTTTTCTCCACCATCGGATTCTTCTTGTAGTGATCTACCAGATCTGCCAGGGTATCGAAGCGCTCGCCTCCACCGACGTCGTATTTGCCGTCCTGCTCGACAACATTAACCAAAGCTTAAATGCTAAAAACGGCGACGATGCTGATGATGGTAAAAGAATATGTTATGAACTACCTGGTTCCGGATCATCACGTGGGTGACTTTGGTCCTACGGTCCACGTTCTCGTGTTTCTCCTCATGAGTGAGAACTGAGAGCACAAAGTCGCCCGGTTTGCTTTGGCTCTCTCGGACCAGAAAGCTGCCCGTCTTGCCTTTTTCGGTGAGCAGTTTCTCAGCATCTCGGCCAGAGAGGTGGCCATGATACCACCTGGGAGACAGATAGATCGTCTGATTTAAAATCTTCAAAAAGGAATGATAAAAGACAATACAATTTTGAGGACATTTTTAATTTTATTTTTTTCTGTATAATTGATTTTTCAAATTTATTTTAAACAATATAATGATTGATTTATAATGTGGAAATTGTTCAGAAAACAAACTGATATGAAGTCTCATAGATCATGCAAAAATAACCCTTTGCGCTTAATTTGCCACCAATACGTAGTATTGTAAACAGTAAACGTCTGTAATCACAACTTGTACAGCAACCAATTAAGCATTTTGGCAACCAAATATTTAGATGTAACACATGATATAAACGCTTAGTATAAGTTTTCAATGATTGAAATCAAGTTCCTAGATTACATACGTGGACTTTGCTTTAGTACATTTTAAAACGGTTAATTTTTAAAATGATTAATTAATTAAATTAATTCAATGTATTGCCTAGCCTGAGGCAACACTCACAATTATGATCAATTGACAGTCTCCAGTTCAACAAAAACAGGTTTTTGCAATGTTGTAGAATTGAGATGTTTTACCCCCTGTTAAAATTGATTTTGGAGTTTCCCACATGAAGGAAAGGAAGGACAGGAAGTGATGTCACATTGGGAGCATTATTTGTTCAGCCTAGTTAGACGCCGTTAAACTTTACGAAGATGAAGAAGGAAAAGAAGTAAAAGGAGAAGAAGAAAATGAATGAGGAGAAGGAGGGGGATGAGAATGAAGAAGAGAAGCAGAAGGAGAAGGGGGAGGAGGAAAAGAAGAAGAAGGAGACTTGGGAGAAAGAGAAGGAAGAGGAGAAAGAGGAGAAGCAGAAGAAGAAGAAAAAGAAGACATTCTCATTGACACATGGCATCATCACCATCAGCAGCCATATCTGCCGTTGTTGTTTCTTCGACCCCATCGTCTGTACGATTCTAAGGGTTTCCTTTTGTTGATTAATATTTTCGATGTACTGTATTTTATTTGTATTGTACATTTTGTCGATCGCTTGTGGTGTTGTTACAGACTCAATGTATTTGGATTGTAAGTTTCAGTTTTACTCTATTTTGGATTAAAGTGGAGCTTGGACACTAATCTTGACTCAATACTTTAAGAGGAGTTAAGCTACTGCTAAATTATGTACCACACACACACACAGGGAAAGCAGAACATGAGTTAATGCATGAAAAAATACAACACATGTCAAACATGTGTTCATTTTTAGTGTAGTTCAACAAAATTTTACTTGAATTATACGCACCTTTAAAACAAAGCCATTTTTATTACCGTCCACATCTTTACATTTCTCAAGGGGACTTTCTCAAAAAAGAGCAAGAACAAAAATCAAAATGGCTCAGCCCGAGGGGAGAAGGTGTTTTTGGTGAAGACAAACTATCAAAACGAGCGGGAGGATTGGAGATGAGGAAGGCTTAACAATGTTCTTCCTTCCCGTGAGAGAAATGGCCTTGTGATGCTGCTGCGGGGTGTCACAAGTCCTGCAAGCAGATTCCTACTCGAACTTCAAGATAAATTGGAGCTGGAAAGTATTCCAAATGGAATAAGGCTGCAAGGACAAAATGTAGGACAAGCGAAGTCACTCTGTGTGGTGTGTGATGATTCAAGCAACACTTCAACCCTCAAGACACATTATTGTCACGTTTGGGGATTAAATGGATCATTACAGGGGGTTGAAATGGAACACGTATTCCCTTAGAATCTTCAATAATCTCTTTTATTTGAATATGTTTTGGAAATTGAAAGATTAGTTTGGTGGTGTTCCAAAATTAAAAAGAATGGAGATGGTGATTCACACTGTTTAACTCAGGTCCACCATCAGAGACCAATGACCTTCACGAACATTCATTATATTAATGTTAAATAGACACAGTGTAATAACTGACCACTAAATATTTCTGTATTGTGTAGTGTAACCTAAAGGCATCAGAAGAGAATGAAGAAGCCGGATCACTACTACAAAAATTTGTGCAATGCAGGTGAGCCAAGGCGGGACGACTATAATATAATGTGGTTTGTGCCATTAGTCTGCCTTATCCATATTCCTTGATCATCGCAAGCTTTGTTTCCATGGTTATTATGTTTTTGCAAATTCCTTGATCATTAAGGCAAGCCTTGGACCCATACCAATATATACAGTACAAAAATAGAATAATGTATCACCAACTCGCAAAGTCTTTACAAAGCACACAAAACTCTGAACTGAACGAAGAGGGAGAGAAAAGCAATGTCGGAGGGTGATCAGCCTTTCAGCATCTTCATGATTCCAAGATGCAAACCAATTATAGACCAGCATTTAATATGACGTCGGCCAACATCAGACATGTATCTCAGGGACTCCTCTTTTGCACAAACATCCCAAATTTTGAATGTCAAACGTTTTTGGGCATGGGATTTTTTTTTTAATGTGATATAACCACGGTCTGGGATGACTCTTTACACTGTAAAACAACAGCGACCAGTACTATTTGTTTCACCTTTGGGAGCAAACACCCTACCCCAAAAAATTTCCTGGAGAGGGATGGGCAACGCCAGGCTGAACCGCAGGAAGTGATTCTCTTACAATCCTAGCGGTTGAGGGATCTGTGAACCAAAACCGAGTGCTACAAAGCACAAGTAAAAAGACGAACTACCGAGACTCACAGTGACCAAACTGACACTTTTTCCTTTTAATTTTTCCCACAGCCTTTGACTAGGTTTTAAGGCAGACCTGGGCACTTCGGTCCTGGAGGGCCGTATGTTCTGCATGATTTTTGAGGTTTCTCTGATCCAATACAGGTGATTCCAATCACCAGTATCGTTAACGAGCACTTGCTAGCTTGCTAACGAGGTTATAATTTGTATCACCTGAGTTAAAGAAGAGCAAACTTCAAAATCTGGCAGGACGTATGGCCCTCCAGGACCGGAGTGCCCCGGTCTGTTTTAAGGTGTACTCTAACATTACATAAAATTAATACAAATTTCTTGACCCACGAGTATTAAACAAAAACTATTTATTAGATCATTAAGTAAGTAAGTTCATATATTTTCTCTCCACTCTCATCCTCTCTCTCTTAATTGTAAAATATGCTGAGAAAATTGTTTTACTTAAACGCAAATTAAAAACTTTCACTCACAGAAAGACACTTCTGTGGAGTTTGATTGTGGTCATATTTGCAACACTGACTCTGTGCATGTTTGTACAATTTTCAATTTGTCAGTGTGTCCATGAAATTGTAACCTTTCAGATGTTGGATCTCTGCAGTTGAGCGGATATTTGAGTTCAATGACGTGGCCGTTCTTTTCGCGCAGCAAGTCCTGCTGTTCCGTGTAGTACTGCACCAGCTCGGCCAGAGTGGCAAACTTCTCGCCCCCGTACAGGTCATAGTAGTCCCCGGAGTTCTGGATCTTGATGTGAGTCACCTCGTCGTGGCGCCTTAGTAGTGAAAGAGACATTCAATACTTATTTATTCGATGTCCAGATACACGTTTTTACTAGCAGGCGTGTGAAAGTAACGCCTACATGTGTGCTTGCATATGTAAAATATAGATTACGTTTGTTTGCCAGCACCCACACATACAATATGACTGGATGAGCTTATCAAGCCATCTGCTGCATTTTGAGAAAATAAAAGGAGAAATGTGTCAATTGGTAAATATTTCTACCCTTTTTCATACAAAATAACATTTGATCATTTGTGCACATGCATACACTTATACGTATAAAGTATAGTAATGTGTGATCAGGGCCAGCGTAGAAGGAACCGGATACATATTCACACGCACTATATATGGTATTGTATATGGAAAATATTTGTGAGCACAAAACACATTCGTGTATTTAAAAAAAATGTTTCCCATTACATCACACAATAGTTGCACAAAACTAAGACCATACACAAATGTTTTAAAACTACAGTGTAGCAGTGTTTGTTACAATTATTGCAGTTTCAGTTTTGTCAGAGCCTCATTCGTTTCTTTTTTAAAATAACTAAAGAAAATATGAAAATATGCCTAAAAGTAACCTGAAGTCATTTTACTCTTTTTTTTCTCTCCAAAAGCACATTCACCGATGTGTGCACAAAGAAATCACAACCAGCGCTGCAAATAAAGCCAGGGCCATGTAATAAGAAATTCATTAGCATAGTAACATTTCTTTCTCGGAGCATTTTTAATAGTTAAAGAGAACTCAAGGAAAAACACTTGGAGGAAAAACTTTAGAACAAGGAGCAGATGAAACCAGACGGAAATTGAGTCCAATATTTACAATATTTAATCCTTTCATATCCATTGTTCCGATGAATACTACATGAGTGCATGAATATAAGATACAAGATTATAAGCCTTGTGGGCAAGATGATTGTTCTTTGTGTTTATATAAAAAAAAAATAGAGTTAGGTGCTTCATTTGAACTCGTCTTGCTATTTAAACTAAAATGTATTCCCTTGCTTAAACTTTTCTGAGCCCTTGATGGCTGCAAATGGTCTAAAAGCAGAATTTATTTTTCAATCTATAAACTGGGAATCAGAGTCAGAAAATATAAAGCGAAAACCTTTTTTTTTAACTGAGTAAATCACATAATATTACACACACGTTGGTCTATGTGCAAACGTGCACAATGGCTCTCTTGGTTAGATTTTGAGTGGAAGTGACTAAGACGAGAACAACTGCTAATTGGTTGATTGATTGGTATCACTGTGAAGCGAAGCAATACTTCCGGTTTGCATGCTTGTTCTATCCTTTTATGAGCCAATGCATTCTCTTTGCATTTCCTGTTAATGGCTTAATAGCATTAGCATTGACTCTTGGCTAAGTGCCAGAGATCCATAGTCATGTCTAAGGCCCAGATCAACAGTCAGGCATTTGAGACTGCTTTTACTTCACAGGTAACTTGTTCTCAGGGGAATGCTAAGCTCAAATGTATAAATTATTTACAGTGAAATTCGGGCCATAAGCTGCAACCTTTTCCGTAAGCTTTCAACACTGCGGCTAACTTATGCATTTTTCTAAAAGCCGCCATGGGCTCCGGAGCAGTAAAGGGAAAAGTGAGACACGTGGAATATATGTGTCGAGTAAGACGCAAGTTTACTGTAACTGTGCTTTGTGCATGAATAAGACTAGCATGCACAGGCTCTCATAATGGAAAATGTGTCAGTCGGAAGGGGAGTGCTAACTACCATTTTGGGAACAATTTTACGAGTGCTTTTATTTATAAACTGAAATAACGTGGCGAAACGATTACAAGAAGCAACGTCCCAAAAAAGCAGAAATGCTTTAGGTGGATTACTATTTATCTTTCGGCATTATCGTATGTTTTGGAGTAAATATTTTTGGGATTCTATGGATTGTCCTTGACATAACGAAGCCATTTTCGCAGACATTCAAAGACGTTGAAGACGGCCAGGGGACATAATAGTGAGTTATACCGGCTTTCTAGTTTTTGGGCATATTGTTTCAAACTGAATGGGATATTTCTCTGATGAGTATATTTTGGTCATCATATCTCAAATTCCAAGAGTTTAAGCTTTCCAATGATATGTGGCATGACATATTTTAGTGACTGGTGACATTGTAGAGACACATATTTGTTTATCAAAAGTCCTGCGGCCCACCGGTAGGCTGTCAGAACGTCAAGGGGTTAAGGTACAATATACTATTAAAAGTCTTTCTGTGTACAGTCATTCTTTGTAAATATCTCAAGTTTCAAAATGGGCACATGCGGCACATAATCGGGTGCGGCTTATGTATGTACAAAATGTTTTTTCCTTTAAAATTGTGCTGTGTACGGCTTATGATCTGGTGCGCTCTATAGTCTGGAATTTATGATACTCGTGTTATTACTTTTTTTGCTTATTGTGATATAAAATTAAACAAGGTAGGCTACAGGAAAGTTTTTCATAGAGAATGAAACTGTGCACTGTATAGATACCAACCAGACAACATGTGAAAACGGAAATATCATTACATCAATGCAGGCACAGAAGCTTTACTGTATTATCAGCTCCAAGCACAAGGAGGAAGGGGAAAGTGGAAAATTTCACACACACAGACACACATACACGCTCATTCAGTAACTATGGCAAGTGTCTAATTTTACTCACATCTTGCCATCTCAATAAAATGAGTTGGAAACATAACTGTTGTGGTTCAGAGTACTGAGTAATTTCAAGTAAAGCAGCCGTGGCAAGGTACCCAAGATGGTTGTTAATGTGCTGTGTGATTCCTTCAGAAAAGCCAACTTTTCACAAGCATTTTTAAACAGGCAAATTGTTGCATGGAATCAATCCAAGCATTCTTGCCACAGAGAGGGGCTGGATAGAGCTAAATACATCGTTTTTTTTTCTATTACATATACCGTATATCAATGGTGTCTACAACTAGCTAGCTAGCATCTGCAAGAAAATACATCTAGACAAGCAAGACATGAAACCAAGTTTGTAAAGTATACAATGTTGGACCTGAAAGACAAATTTGCATATTATTAGCTCGTAGCAATAGTGTGGATGAAACTAGATTAAGGTTGTGAGCGATTCCATAAACATTAATCAAATACTTAATTTCTTTCAAATAACATTGTAAACGTGTTGGACACCACACACATAATAAACCCAGCAGAACTATTTGTGTGGGCTTTATTGTAGTTTTGTAGGGAAAATAATACCCCTCCCCTTTCGTTTATCTACACTTGTTGTGTTAAAAAACAAACACATAAAACAAACAAACAAATAAATAAACAAGATGACAGACCTGGAGATAGAATAAAGGGGATGTTTTTCCACAAATATGACTCAAATATTAACTGTTTAATGTATAGTGATTATATAAAACATTGTGTTAAAACTAATAGAAACCCCATTTACAGAAAAGTGCAAGTAGAACTATTTGTGTGAGCTTTTTGATATACTTTTGTAGGAATATATTTACCAATCACGCGGTGTGAATGAGGCGTAATAAAGTAAAGATTTTGTGAGGACCCCAAGGTAGATTATTTAAAAACCTTTCCATGTATTGGTATGGTGCATCAAAAGCCAGTTTAGGCTTTGACAAATTAATTTCTGTATGGTATGTCAGTCTCAGTAAATCTAAAATGTAGATAAGGCACAACTTTATTGTATTGCATTTGCAATTTTATATTCTGATGTGTTTATATTTGCAAATGTTTTTGCACGCATTTATGCATATGCATGTTTATTGATGCAGGCTATCTATCTATCTATCTATCTAATGTCATTATCAGTAACTTTAAAACAGCTAAACAGCTTCAAAATCAGAGGCTTCTCTGCACTCACAACTGTACTTTGTACTTTTTGGGAACAGTAGAGTAGAAATAAATTGCTGGTGACTAATGATAAGACGTACAGAGAAGTAGATTAAAGAGCATAAACACCTGACTGAAAGGGTGAAATCCCCTGGATTGCTCTTGCTGGGCCGAGCAAGGAAACTGCCGTGGACACCCCGGGTCAACAGAAGTTGTTCTGCTTCGATTCCGGTGATGTTAGGGTGGAACCACCTGAAAGCAAAACAAAACGGAGTGACTGTTTTTATTTGGGAATGTGTTTTGGCACTGAAAGAATCACAACCCACACCCAAAAAATAGAAAATACAGTACACATCTCTTTGAGTAGGATATATCAAAATTAGAGGTAAGATCGGGCCTAAACTGTGGAAATTTGGAGGCCTGCCTCATTGAGATAAAAGAGTGGATGTCACTCAATTTCTTGCGTCTTAACTCTGAAAAGACCGAAATGTTAGTCATTGGTCCATCTAAATGCCGTGACTTATTCTCAAAAACTGCTGTGAACATTGACAAATGTCACATCACACAGAGTGACTGGTGTCATATTTGACCCTGATCTATCCTTTGAAATGCATGTAAAGAAAATTACAAGAACCGCTTTCTTCCATCTTCGTAACATTGCTAAAATCCGTTCAATACTGTCTCAGTCGGATGCGGAAATTATAATTCATGCGTTTGTTACCTCCCGTCTTGATTACTGTAATGCACTACTCTCTGGTCTCCCGAAGTCTAGAATCAAGTGTCTTCAGCTGGTACAAAATGCCGCAGCGAGGCTTTTAACTAGGACAAAAAAGTACGATCACATAACACCGATTTTGGCTAACCTGCATTGGCTCCCAGTTAGCCTTAGATGTGATTTCAAGGTTCTCTTAGTATAATACAAAATCATACATGGACTTGCTCCCTCTCATCTTTCAGATCTGATTTGCCCCTATGTCCCGGTCCGAAGCCTACGATCTGAGAGTGCCGGTCTTCTGGTGATCCCAAGAGCAAAGAAGTGTTCTGCTGGTTCGAGAGCGTTCTCCATCTGGGCACCGGTGCTGTGGAATGCTCTTCCCCCTGAGATCTGATCTGCAAGCTCAGTGGAAATGTTTAAATCTAAGCTTAAAACTCACTTCTACTCCATAGCATATGAATAACCTACTCTTCTCGTCGGCTGAAAAATAGTCTGTGTAATATAGTGTAATAATCTGTGAAGCCCTTTGAGACTCTTCGTGATTTAGGGCTATACAAATAAAAATGACTTGACTTGACAAAAAAAATAGTCTGAATCATAAACTCTTAACTCTCTTAGCAATTACAGTACTGATGCTCCCCTACTTAAGACCATTCGACTTACTAAAACGGTAGATACGATCATTTTTTTGGGATGTGTAAAAATATCCGGACATTGCTGTAAATTAGATTTTGTATTGTGTGCACCTTTTTCAGAGTACAGGACATTACTGTAGTTCTTCTTCCCACTACTACTGGCGTGTGGTGCTGTGAGAGGTGACCCAGCATCCACCCCGAAGAAGAAAAATCCGCTTCCTCTTCCTAGTTCGTGTGTAAACATTCTATACTGTATCTCCAGCGCACTAAGAACTTTTTATTGTTTAATATCTTGTGCATCCATTCAATATGGTCGGTGTAAAGTGTAAAGAAGAGGCGAGCCGTTTTTCTTTTTTAAATGAAAGTGGAATATCGACGCTTGATACTGTTGAGTAAATGGCTGGATCGCTTTTTGTCGACCACTTTCTACCGCAGAGGAGAAGGTCGCCTAACTCCTAAAGCTCATCTTCCAAAAGTAAGTTAACTTTATTTATATTTATAGAGCATATTTCTATGAAATGTTTATTTTTTAGGACAAAAAAATGTTTTTATTTTATGTTGTACATTCACCTTGAGCGTCTTAATTTGACAAATAAAGAGAGTATTTGATATTTGTAATTTACAACAGCTGAACATTACAACATGAGGATTGATGAAACATGTAGTTTAGGTTCTAGGTTCTGATGAAATTGTGACAAAGCCACAAAGTGGATCATCTCTCATCAAAGACCATACAGCTGTTCCAAAATGCACCAGACCTGCATCCCCACTAGGCTGCATTAAGTGGTCTGAAAATGGGAGATGAGTAAAGAGGTGGAACTTCTATTCATTGAAACTCAAAAAGCACATACTGTAACGGCAATAATACATTTTACAATAATGAAGGTTTTAATTGTGGCTACAAAATGATATTGACACTGATTCAATGATTAAATGTAATGTCATTTACATTTATTTAGTGAAGATCTACTGTGCTGAGGAACCACTGAGAGGTCATGTATGTCATCTGGTGAACAGATTACTCATTGTCGTTTTTAATCCTTCACAGATACATACAGAGAAATAATAACTGTGGGGCAAATTAAAAATTGTGGTCTGTCACTAATCTATTTTTAATCCCTCCATCCTAGCACTGCTGTCACTAAAGAAACCACGAAAACAATGGGCATGTGCTTGAGGCGGTGACATGGGATTCTAGTACAAAAAAAATGAATCTCACACAATTGTACACAAATCCAGGTCAATCAAACTTAAGCTCAATTTAACATTTTGAAAGAAATACAGTCACACTAACAGGGAATGCAATTCATAATCATTATTTGGATTAAGCGTTACACAAATTTGACAGACTTGACATCAGTACAATACGATACTAACAAGGACAAATCAGCAATATATTGAAGGCTCATAGACTGTTACTGGATATTCATTCTTAAATAAAATTACAAAACTACCAAATGCCTTAAATAATTTATTCAAGCAAGGGTTAAATAATTAATCATTGCAAAACTTGTAACGCATGGTGGGTTCTGCCAAGGAGAGTTATGGACGATCATCCCTGGACAGGATAGCTAAAGCAGAGAGCCTATAAAGTGTGTGACAAAAGTTGCAGCTTGTCGTCCGGAAATTACAGAACTCATTACTACCACAGTGGTATCCCTACTTACAAATGTCTCCACATAAGAAAGTTTCAAGTTACAATGTACCTGAACGGAAAAATATTGCCTCTAGTTACAAAGGCGTTTCTGGATGCAAAGTCAAAATACAATACAGTCCGTGCTACAGTTCGCCGCTCTCCAGAGTTCTACCTGGCAACCGGTGCGTAGGCCTGAATCCATACATGCTCTTCGTGTCTCCTTCCCGGCATACTCTTCATGTTCCCTTTTCGCTCTGTAAACAGTCGACTGTATGGTACCGCTACAAAGAGTTATCATTTACAATGGACCCCACGGAAGACATGCAGAAAAGTGGACAAAGAGACTTTTTCTGGCCATCAAAACAAAATAAGAAATAATAGAAAGGTATGAAAACACACACTTTGCAGGTGGAGTTCAGAAACGGCAAGGAAGAGGACACCGCCATAATTCCATCAGCCCAAATTACAGATATTTTGGCAAAATTCCATAAAATCTTGGAATTTGTGGAAAGAAATCACCTGGAAAAAAAAAGTGTTGACAAGTTGGGCTATAGTCCTTATGATGTCTGCCTCGCGCATTTCCGAAGGATTGTCAAAAGCTGGCAACAGCAGACGTCATTTGATCAGTTCTTCAAGAAACCCGAGGCAAAAAACACTGTTGAGGGCCAGTAAACAAAAAGGCCAGTAAAGAGGTAAATTAATATTTTCATCATTTCCTTTATTCTTTGTTTTTTTACATTATGTGCTTCTCATTTTATGTTTATTGTCCGGTAAAATCTAATTCATTTAACATGTATTTGTTTCATGTTATGATGCTCATTTATGATTTATAAAAATAAATATCAGACTTTTCAGGGTTTCAAACAGATACGTGCATTTACATTCAAAAGGCGTCTCTCCTTACAAATGTTTCAGGAAACAAAGCTACTTTCAGAACGAATTAAATTCGGAACTAGAGGTACCACAGCACTGAAGTTGAAGCTGAAGTAAGAAGTCAAAGGTGTCTTCCAGCATTTAAAAGAGGTCACATTGTGTGGGGTGGTGCTGTACTACGAAGTGTTACAAACTTTGGCCAAAGCCACAAGTAATTTCAGTTGAGTTGAATTGTGATGAAAGGTAAAAAAATACTCCCAATAGAAATCATCTACTTGTCAAATGGTCACTATTCATATTTAACACATGCCCGTAATGGCGAGGTCTGGTTTACCTTTAAAGAGAGGGAAGACGCTATACACCGGAAAAAACAATAACAAACGTCAACCAGATGTTGAAGCTACTGTATTTGAGTCGGATCAGGAGGCTCCTCATGCTACTGGTAAGCATGCAAACAAGTACCATCTGTTTCATGTAGGAGAGCAAACCCCTACCTTGAAAAACGGCCACAAGAAATGGGCCCTGACGACCATAGTAGTTAAGGGATCCATGAACCATAAGGAGAAATTAGTCAAACTAAACAGTATTTTTGAAATTGAGACTGTGGTCAAAGGTTGAAAAGGAGGATTCATTGCCTACCTCACCATCCTGGTCAAAGCCTTCCACAACTCATTCCTTCTCATCAGATTTTAATCAAGTTCTATTACACAAGTGAGGCCAGTAGGGAGTCAGGACAATACAGAGACAAAATGAGGTTGGAGGGCATCATGGTAGCTTCAAAGAAAGGTGCCAGTATTTAAGTGTCAGGTTAGCTCCATGGACAATGGAAGCATTGGTGCTTTACACAAATGTACAAGGAGAGGGAGTGTGCAGGGTCAGGAGAGGGGCGGAGGATTTCTAATCCGGGATTTGGACGAACGTGAGTGAGTCTGATAGTGCAAACAATCAGCAATATCAGCGCCCTCCCTCTTTTTCCCACTTTAAGCGAATGTGGCGAACTTAGGCTGACTGGTCTCACCAACTTTCTCCAGACTGGTCAACAACAAACAAAGCCAAGCCTGTGATGCCAAAGCCAAAAGAGCTTATTACGGTCATGATGCCGGGCAGACTCTGCCAGAACTGCAAAAGACCTGGCTTGATCATGTCGGGAGAGCAAACACGACAGCTGTGTCACCCGTGCCTGGAGATTACATCAAATCGTGTATAGCGTAGTTACACCACATCATAGTTGGCCCGCACCAAGATAACCTCCCACCCCCACAATCCAGCCAATTCAGTAATATGCCATGAGGCTATTTAATTTTTGCCCTATGGTTGAAAACACACTATAACAAAACGTTTCAGACTGTACAGAGGATGACCGTGCAATGACCCTGGATTTTAAATGGATTATGGGTAACTTTATTAACAATTAAAATTTTAATTTGAGTTTTCATGCATGTATAGCTAAATATGAGGGGGTGTAAATCTCTCCACAAGGACAATTATATTACAATGTGGAAAGAGATAATCTGTTTTTTTTTTTCAATGTACTTCAAAAAAAAAAAAAAATACCATGGGGGGAAAAATATATCTACAAATCTACAATTGTCGGTTGATGTAACCTCTGCAGACACAACATTATAAAATACGTAAATGTTTATAAAATATTGTTTAACTATGATTAATATAAAAGAGATCATTCATTTGTTACCATAAAAAAAACTTCTCCTCCACCTAAGTCCTCACAGATCAAATGTGAAATTTCTGGCTTGTGTCAGGCTCGGTCCTGCAAATCAAATTAATTGGTCGGGCTCGGGCTGGGTCAGGCTTGAATACAGACGGGCCTTGGTCAGGATGGGCTAGATTTCTTTTCAGGCCTGATCTTACCTCTAATTTTTTGGTTTTAAACATTGCTGTTGTTGAGAAAAGCACCAAAGCAGAAACTCTTACAGACAACATAAAACAACAACAAACAACTCCTAAACTTTGTGGTACAGGCAATAGAGAGTAAATAGGATACAGTTACATGCAATGGAGTAAAAGCACAAATTCTTTTGAGCACATACTGTACACTTGTGTAAACTGTGGAGTGGGTTAAGTTAGACCATTAGATGTCCAATATAGTTCTAGTTTGTTTGACGCTATCACTCCTCCTCCTCTGAACATGACTTCAGGAGCTGAATGAGTCAGGGCTTTCCAAGAATAGGATTTCCTTTGACAGCCACCATGTGACCCACTTTCCTAAATGAAGCCTCAAGCAACAAACCAGATGAACACAAATGAGTGGTTGATATTTCAAATAACCTTGTTTGGCCTGATAAGACGTCAACAGAAGAAAGAGGGCTGGAAAAAATGTTTCACAAGATAGATATACTGTAGGCAGCTGACAGCTTCTGGGCCTCAAGTTGGTTCAGGGGAAAAAGGGGCAATGTGCGCATCCAGCTGCTGCTTAGCTTCTTATGTAATGTCTCTAGTCTTGACCGTCTATTTACAGCATGCCGGTCTAGCCCCGCCACCAAAAGGTGATATACTTAGACGCCCAGGCCCAGCTTCAAGGTCCCCGCAAGGGCTATATTGGTGGCAGACAAGTTTGGAGTGTGGATTTTGGTAATGTTGTGACGTTGATATTTTTAGCCCAGCTGACGAGCTCTGGTATTTACACGCATGCTGACGGGATGCTTCTCACTCTAAAACCACACATGACTTCATCAACATTTTGCCATCAAGCTACTTGGTAGTTAAGAAATGTTTACGACGTTGACATTTTCATTCCATAATTGAGCAGTTTCAGTAATTTCCAGTTTTAATTTTTAAATAACAGAAACTTCTATTGTATGTGCTGGGATATATGGCTTTCGAGCCAGATCTTTTCATTAGTACATCTTATTCGGAGATGAAACAATGCAATCATAATCTTCTCTGTGCCGTCCATGTTGAGTGTATGCGAAGCCAAAGCTCCACAGAATCCCTTGGTCTAAAATATATGGGGAAATATTTCAACTACATTTTACACTCACTGTGTTACACCTACAGACCCCGTTTGTACTGTAAGTCTCAAAGAAATCCTATGTATGGAAGCTCATTAAAAAAAAATCAATTTTACTGTTGAGACATTTTGTGACGAAAACCTACAGAACAAACTGTTAACACCCAAAAACGCCAGCCAAGCACCCAGAGCAAATTGATTGGGTGGGTGGTAGAGAAGGGCAATCCCCTAAATACATCCGTATAATTCTCGTTTGCAGTATTTGGTGAATTCTTTACAAGTAACTCAACTCAAACCTTGTTTTGAAACCATTATTTAAGACCAAAAACGATGGTCAAAATAAGCCTCAACACTCTAAGTAACTGCGAGAGTGACAAATTTTAAGTAGTATATTTGTTGATATGGGACACAGGTTCTGGCATTATTATTATTATTAGCTTTTGTTGAAAGAGCCTGTTTGGGTAGTTTTGATGAATTTTGTCCTAAAATATATGGTGTGGCTGTCCAATCTAAAAATAAACCTAAATATTTTATTTTCATCGCTCTTTGAGTCAAAACATTTCCCGACCCTTTTTATTGTATTGCTTTTCATGCACCAACAAGAATCCTGGTGCATTCCAACTAAGCAATATGTGTGCACAAATCATGGCTGTACTGGAGATTTTGCCAGTGTTATCTTATTCATACAGACGGTCAGTTGTTTTCCTGCAGCCCTTGACAGAAAAATGACTCACTCGTCTCAAATGAGTCTCAATGACAGATGCAGTTGCTCCATTAACAAAGTGGGCTATAACGGTGCCTTAATAATGAAAACGAAGCAAAACATGGCATTACTTCATTTTACAGTCGGGATTTAATGTGGTGTGTGAGAAAACCAATTTCATTAAGATTGAGTCACACATTGTCTGTTGTAACTGTGAGATTTCATATCAGAAAGCCCAGAGGCAACACTCATGGATGTTTGAGCCACTGCCACAAACCATGAGCAAGGCATGAAATCTCACACTTGGTGTGTTGTGTGCTATATTGTATTGAAACCTTTCGAATGAACACAAAATAAATTAAAATTAAATAAGTCAGACGGCAATGCGGCTGGGTGGTTATCACGCAGCCCCATAGGGCAGAAGACTAAGGTTCAAGTCCAGCTACTGCAGCCTCCCGGTGTGAAGTTTACATGTTCTCCCTATACAATGGGTTTTCTACGGGTACTTTGGTTTCCTCCCATATTCCAAAAAGGTTAATTGGCCGGCTCTAATTGTCTGTCTGTGTGTCCTGCAACTGGGTGGCTTAGTGTCCCCTGCCAAAAAATAGCTGGGATGGTCTCCAGCACCTCCATGTCTATACTGAAGATAAGCGGTGCAGATAATGGATGGATGGATTGCATAAGTCTCTTTGGGACATCTAGCCCCAAAAGACTGCCATACTGTTTTCTGCTATCTCAGGACAATTCACTCTTTCCGTCCTCCCCTTAGACAATTTAGGAGACTCCAATTAACCTAAATTCATGCATGTGTTTGCTATTGTATATACACGGAAAAAGCCAATTCAGGCACAACGAGATCATGCAAATAGCATTCAGGAAGATTGTTTTGTGGAATCAAACCAGGCACATCAAAACTTTGATACTGTTGAGCTAACCAGTCGTTTTATGTTATGATGCATTCCAAAATCCTTCTGTCGTCGTTTCAGAACCTAACAGTCAGTGACATTGATTTTCATGACTTTAAACACCAACAACAACCCTTGGATGAAGACCTGGGGTCAGAAAATGACCCCATTGGGTTGTTATTCTCCAAATTCTTGACACAATGCCATTAGTATTATTGCCCCCCCCCCCACTAATTTTCGACCCTACTCATGGAAGAGTGTATGTACTGGTAGGTCATGCATTCCAAGGGTTAATGAAGCACCTCGGTTCCACTGACCTGTTTAGAACCTCTACAGTGATTTTGTTTTTTTGTGTCAACTATAAACTCCGGAAATGCAAAGAAAGCAATTTTCTGAAGCGCATGATGCACGGAACTATCCCAAGAGCAGGCATCTCCTGGCGTCAACATTTCCCAGGTGACCTTGCTGCGGGACGAAATGCTGATGCACGTTGATAAGTCATTAGTCTATAGTTTAAGAGCATGTGCTGAGTGTTTGCAACCACAGCTAAGCTTTGCCACAGAACATTATCTAAGTATTTAGGGCATCATTTTAGAAACCTTGTCTTAAATCTAAATACAAATATGTCGCTGATATCAGGAAAACGTTTGGGTAACAATTTGGCAAATTGAAGAAATGTATGGAACCCGCATACATTTCATTTAATTGTTAGTAATTACAAAAAAAACAAAAACAAAAAATGTGAACTTTATGTTTGAAAAAGCATGCAGGTTTATGTAAGGTGACTCTTTTGGAGGCACAAGGTTACAGACCCACGCTGGTAATTGAATCCCCTATACTTTAGAGTATAGTGATCATTTATGCATATTTCCCTGGCCAAACAACTAACAGAAAAATCTAAATGTGTCAAAACCCGAACAGACGGTGGACCCAAACGCGTAATGTTTTCACACCAAGCTTTGTTTTACGAAAACGGGTCAGTCATGCGCAGGAACACAAACACCAGCGATTCGGGGATCGCTGGGCAGAAGAAGTGAGACAGAGAAGTCAGGCGCAGAAAAACAGGTAACCAGGGGCACACGAGATCGAAACTGGACAGGACGGACGGGATCAATTCCAGATCGGGATACACGAGCAGATACTGGACAGACGGGATCGATACCTGATACAGGATGAACAAGCAAGACACCAAACAGGATGGGACAGGCACTGGATACTGAATACACGAGCAGGATACCGGACAGACGGGATTGATACTGGATACAAGATGCACCAGCAAGATACCGGACAGGACGGGACAGGCGGGATCGATACCGGATACAGGTGCACGAGCAAGATACTGGACAAGACGGGACATCCGGATTGATACCGGATACAGGATGCACAAGCAAGATACCGGACAGGACGGGATCGATATCATATACTGGATACACGAGCAAGATATCGGGCAGGACGGGACTGACGGGATCGATACGGGATACAGGATGCACGAGAAAGATACCGGACAGGACAGGACAGAATCGATACCGGGTACTGTATACAACAGCAAGATACCGGACAGGACGGGACAGACAGGATTGATACTGGATACTGGATACACGAGCAAGATATCGGACAGGACAGATGGGATCGATACCGGATACTGGATACACAAGCAGGATACCAGACAGATTCAAAATGAATGTCTTGCAAGTGCAGAGGTTTGTTGACGGACAAACCAAGAGTGGATGAGAGCACAGAGTTTAAATAGGAGGGGAAGCAATCAGGCAATGAACAGCAGCTGGCGCCAAACGAGCGGACCCAGGTGAGGGCAACGGGCAATCGTGACAAAATGTTGCTTTCATTTTAATATTTATCATGAATAAAGGGTTTGAAATTAAAAAAAAAAACAGTCTTAGTTTATCAGCTTAATCAACAAATCAATTGAATTTCAAAATAATTGATTTTTACAGGCTGCTCTTTCTTTGTTAAAGTGACAGACTGTATTATTTAAAATCAGAAATGATCATCTTTATCATCATTGTATAGCTACAACAAAAGTACGGTTGCACTCCAGTTGACAAAATATACAATATAAAGACTAATAAATAGAGAACTATACAGTATTCATGTCTAACATTAAGTACTGACATTGAAAACAAAACTTTATACAATTGGGATATTGCACTTCAAACTGTAACAAAGTCAAAATGACAATGAAAATGCCTTCTATTTGCACATTTTTTGGGAAATGAAGTCAAAGTGGAAATAGAGTAAACAAACAATACAACATCAGAACATTTAACAGTACGAAATAAACAAAAAAGGAGAAGAAAAATACAGTATCTAAGCGTCCACTGCTTCTGTCAAACGGACATTTTTTAAACCTAAATCGATTCAAAACTTGTGCCAGAAATACAAAAGGACAGGCTTGACTTTCAGCATTAACTTCGATGGCGATAGAAAAGTAAAAGTAATTTTTGGTGAGTAAAGTGTGGCATCTGGAGGGACGAAAGCATGACCAACTTGAGTGCTGAGGTGCTTAACTTGCTTGGGTGTTAGGGCATTTGGGTTGGCCATGGTCAAATGTGTTGTGTTTTTTGGTACTTTTTCATTTTTTCTACTTTCTTTGTTTTGGTGTTTGTTTGTCTTGCTGTCTGTCACCCCTTTCGGGGGATACGACCAGGGTAGGTAGGTAGACAGACAGACAAACGGACGGATAAAAAATGTGGCAATAAGCCTTAATAATAGTGAGGTCAGTCTTGGTGTATTTGTATAAGTGTCGCAGCAGTAAATGTTTTACAGCCATTGAAAAGTTATTGAGGGTTGGGTGGATTCAGACGTTGTACTACTGAAGACCTAGGTGTGAAACACACGGCACACCACTGTTAGAACATGATTACAACGAGATATAACAGAGCCAACGCGCCCACATTAATGCCAATTTGTCAGTTCTGTAGCCAGAATATTTACGCAAAACTTGAAAGGTTTTATAACTCGAACCGCTCTCTGAACTTCAGTCGACTTTCAGCCTCTGTAAATTTAGCGAGGCTCGATCGTCTCCCGTACAAAGTGAGGCAGGTGTCAAACATTTCGGCCACGGCACTTAATACTTTAAATAGACCGAAGCAAAGTCAATTTACCTGCGAGATGTCATCGCAGTCTTAGATGAATGTTATCCAAAAATGTTGCTCTTGCTCTCGCTCTTGCAAGAGTCAGTTTTTAACGGCAGAGACACTGGCAGCGAGCTCCGGCTGCTGCTTCAGGCTGTTTGGCTGAAATGTTCTCATCAATTCTCACAACACGAAAGTATCACCTGGTACTTCCGGCGTTTACCTTCAAAACAAAACACAAATGTAGCTCAATTCTGGGGGGGGATGTTCGTTAGTTATACTGTACCTCAAAAAGACACTGGAGCTGAAATAACAGCTAATAAATATGGAATATCAAACTCCTGTGCGTGGTATTTGAACAGTCCTGTAGACAAACTATACATCACTACCTAGAACAACTTCCTGCGCTTACCTCCATAACAAAAGCTTATAGTTTGTTTCGCGTCTGCAGTATATATACTGTACTGTACAGTCATCTACATCCTTTTGACTACCAGCAGGGTTGGGAGGGCTACTTTAAATATGTAATCAGATACAGTTAACAGTTACCTGTTGAAAAATGTAATTAGTGACGCAATTCGAATACTATGATATTGAAGTCAAATAACTGATTTTTTGGGGGCATAACTATTTGATAACACAAATACCAATAATATAACTACAATAAATACATTACGTTTAACGTATACAAACCTTGTAATAGAATTTGGGGAAAGCAAGGTCAGGTAGTTTCGTGTAGCATTGCAAAAAAAGTGCTCAAAATGTAACCACATAGTAAAGTTTGTGAAGCAAAAATAAAATGTTTTCTTTCACATGGCAGACAAGATATGCTTGGTTTTAGTTTTCAAACCTCTCAAAAGATTTATATTTATTAGGCTGAAACAATTATTCTCACAACATAACAATAAAGTGAGAAAATAGTGGATTTTAAACAACAATTACCTGGAAAATACAAAAAGAAGATAATCGTCCAATGTACTAAATGTCACTCAACGCATCACTGGCGAGAAACTTTTCTGCTTATCTGCCTCGCGCGTGTCGTGTGTAAACCTCCCGTAAGCTCTCTCTCGTGTCAATGATTGAAATGATTACATGATTCGTCTTTCAGTGCATTATCTGTATGTAAATATAGTTCGAAATAAACTTCTTTTGAATAAATGTACCTGTAAATTGATTACGTCTTTTTTTCTTTAACTGTAACGGGATATATTTACATTTTCTGTATCCTGATTACGTAACGCCATTACACGTATTCTGTTCTTCCCGAATCAAGTACTGTGGTTCAAATTTGTGTTTGTTTGAGGATATTTCTAAACTCAATATCTCCCACCCAATGTTCCCTCTAATCTTTCACGGGTCAGAGCGTTCACACAAAGTAGGTGATCAACGCTTGAAACAACAGTGAGCAACAGCAACCCTAAGTGTGGCAACTAAATCATTATCGAACATGTCCAAAACTTGACATCAAGTTACATTTTGCTGAGTTTCCGGAAATGCAAAATTATTTTTCACTTTCGAAGGAATTGACTAATGTACTATTGCAATGTTTGTATGGCCTACAAACGTGATTTGTTTTTACAACAATTCTTTCACAAGATTTCCATTTCGTTTTCTTTTCCTGGTATCCTTTGTCGTATAATACTAATATTTTTGGGGGCTTATTTAGTCGGTTGCACGATACAGAACTGTATTTGATCACATTTTGTAGTGGAAGTACAATGTTGGCAACAAGATTGACTTGATAGAATTGGAAATTATTTAAATGCAACACAAACTTTATTTTATTTTTACCTGTTTTTTCTCCTTTTTTAAAATTCCTTTAAAAAAAAGATCTCATTGTGTTTATTTTTTCCCAACTGTTACATTTTTTCTTTTTTTTTTTGTTCTGTATTGCCTTTTTTCCTTTATTTGTTTCTTTCTTTTTTTCTGGCTTTTTTTCTGAAATTTTCCTGCTGTTTTTTCTCTTTTTCTATCCTTTTGTTTCTTCTCTGCTTTTCACTACTTTTTCATTTTGGTATTTTTTTCTTTTTTGCTCTTTTTCTTCCCCTTTGTCATTTTGTGCATAATTTTTACATATTGTTTGGTCATGTAGGGATTAAAGAAGCAAAGACAACCTGAAGAGCCGTTTGGGACCTGAAAGAGCCGGTCCTTTTTAGTGAGCCGAGCCGAAAAAGCCGGTTCTCGAAAAACTCTGCTGACTTTACTCAACTTCGTTCTACTTCGACATTGACTTCAAAATACCGCATTTAGAGGGGGTGAGGGACAGTCAGAGATGGGCGGATCCAACTAAATGTTTGATCTTACTTAACACATGGTCCAGTGTTTTTTCCCTAATTGGTCAGTCCACGTGTTAAATGGATTTGGGAAGTACAGTCCTTAAACATGCCCGATTAAAATCGCCGGCGACGATAAAAGCTCCGTTGGGGTGTGCAAGCTGCTATTTATTGATAGCAGTGGGCAGGTTATTTAGCACTGTGCTAACGTTAGCATCTGGTGGAACGTTAGCATCCGGTGAAACGTAAACAGCAAGCACAATGACCACAGTTAACTCTCTCGGTAGATAGAAGGGTCTACATGATACTGCTAGAAACTCTATATCGAGTGAACAGTGTGTGTCAATTATTCGGCTGTTATTGTAGCGCATGGTCCCCCACCCCTGTTTTTACTGGAGTCTCCGTCTCGTTCGTGCCGGTGAAGCGTGCGTCCTGCTAGTTGGACTGCGGCGTCGGGTAAGCCAAGTCTTCGTGATGACAAAAATACTCCATTTTCGGACGCTGTTGGTGGCGATCCGCAGCTCAAATTCACTCATTTTGTGGACGATGGATCTGGCCTTGGTTAGGAACATGCTTGGGAGCGCTGGTCTGTGTGGTCGCCTTCTTAGCCCAGGCCCGACTGGCAGCCTTTTTCTTTTGCTCCGTTGTTGTCGGCAGGCAGATCACCCAGGGAGATCCGGTGGTCTCAGTATATCCCTCGGGATGTTGTGGATGTTATTGTAGTTGCGTAAAGAGTCGAAGGGAAAATATGAGGGATAAACATACACGGAAAAACAAAAGACCAACTGGAGCCCGTGAAGCCGCTGCACTTGCGCGCGCCGCTAAGGCAAGACTGCACAGCTACAGGACATTGGGGAAAAACTGTTCTTCAATTGACAAAGTATTTTCCCCAAGGCCCTTACCTGTTCTTTTACAGGTACTTCACAACAATCAGCCTCTTTGACACCATGATGACAAACGGAATGACAGTGACACAGTGGCGTCATCTGCCTATGGGATTGAACTGCAGGTCACACGCAGAAGATGATCCAAGAAACACAAAATATATATCCAAGAGTCAAGGCGTTTGGCAATTGTGGAGTACAACACCAACATGGGTGGTGTGGACCTGGTTGATCGAATGTTACCTTTCTACAGGACAGCCCCAATAAAGTTTTCTACTTCATTGAACTGGTAATCACCAACTTGTAGCCTCAGTACCAGAGTGACTGCTAGTGTCTGGGGAAGAAACTACACAAGCTCCTTGACTTCTCAATCAAGTCAAGTCACATTTATTTGTATAGCCCTTAATCGCAAAATGTCTCAAAGAACTGCACAGGTTACAATTACACCATCCCCTCATCTGAAACCAACACGCAGGTATGAAAAGCTCAAAAACCTCAGGATGAGGAAAATAAGAAACCTTGAGAAGGGTCCTCACAAGTGTTATTAATCTCAATACCAGGATGACCAGACTGCAATACATTTTGTATTGGGTAACAATACACAAAACATAGTGAGCCTAAATACGAATACCATAGGTAATATGTAAGAAATGTCCTGAAAGTCCATGCCAGCAAAATTACTTCGAGCCAGCTGGTCGATGCAACCATTGACATGCTTCAGGTGCAGGCGCTGGTCGGCTGACATCTCGAAATGTCCTTCTCCCCTATTTCACCACCAGCCAGGCAGCCAGATAGGACAGGAAATAAAATCATGTGGTGGGTATCAATCTTAAGCTATAGAATAAAGGTTTCATCTCATCAGCTGCACAGCTTATCCTCAGTAGGGTCGCGGGGGTGCTGGAGCCCATCCCAGCAATCATCGGGCAGTGGGCAGGGGACACACTGAACTGGTTGCCAGCCAATTGCAGGGCACACAGGGACAGACAACTCGCTCACTCATTCACACCTAGGGACAATATGGGCCGGCCAATCCACCTGAAATGCATGTCTTTGGAATGTGGGAGGAAACCGGAGTGCCCGAAGGAAACCCACGCAAGCACGGGGAAAACATACAAACTCCGCTCAGGAAGTCTGGTAGCTGGATTCGAACCCACGCAGGAGGTTCCCAAGACGTAGGAAGAAATCAAATCAGAGAAATAAGAGGGGGCAAGTCCATGTTAAATAATAAATAAATAAATAATTTCCTTGTATTGTCATTCTGTGTAACAATGTACACAGAACGAAATGTCGATTGCACCTGACCCGTTGTAGCGAGCCGATGCAGCCGCAGCCAACAGAGGGCGCCGCCGACCACTTTTTAAGTCTTAGGAATGACTCGGCCGGGGCGCGAACCCGAACCTCCCAGTCTCAAAGCGGGCGCCTTACCATCTAGGCTATTAACATTTGTATGTTAGTAAGAGAACCTTAAAGTGGACTGAAGTTAGCTGATATAAGAATGATATGGACAAACTTTCTTGTCTTAGTCAAATGTAATCGAGAGACCAGAGACCAATGCATTACAGTAATGAAGCCGAGAAGTAATAAACGCATGAATTATAAGCTCAGCATCTGATTGAGACTGCATCGGGCGAATCTTCGCAATATTAGGAGGCTTTTTGTAACATTTTTTTTTCGTAACATTATTCACTTGTAACTGAAACGACAGATTAGTTACATTTGTCAAGGTTCAGAACAGAGTGTGAGAACAAATCACGACAGCGGGAAATAAACAATAAATCTAGACACATTTTATGAATATTTGCGGTGCAATATGCAAGTGTACTAGTGTTACTCTAAAGATGTCCCAGCTCAGGATGTTAACCACAAGACAAGCGGTCCCAAAAACGTATTCTCAGAAACTAATTGGGATGTACAGTGGAAATATATATAGCTTTTATGCAAAATAGCGTGTTCTATTTCCTCACATTTTGCATGTTTAAGAATTCTGGATCACTTTTAATTGTCAACACAGACATAGAACACTGCACAAACATTTTGAAATGCCTTCTCATAGCTTTTTGACCTTTACACCAATTATCATTTGTGACATCGTTTTGATTTAAAAATGTTGGTTTTCTGAAGGATGGCGCTTGCCTTGATGCGCAGCTTTGACGTCAGCAGCCAATCATCATGGCTTAATCTAGTGGGGGATGGACAGGCTTATGCAATTGTCTGTGAGCCCGAAGGCTTCACGACTATGGATTTATCGGCCACCCCACAGCTTGACCCCGTGTGCTGCCACAGCCCACACACGAGTGCTGACAGGACAGAGATGGAACACCTCCTCCTTGATTTTTTTTTCTCCCTCTCATCAAGACATGCTCTTGGCTGAAAGGATTTGCTCCCATTGAGCGTTTGTTGTTTAAGTGTGTCCAACAGTTAAAAAGGATCCTGGCACACAATGGGAGGACATTACAGTCTGATCAATATGTGATGGAAATGGATGCTGAAAGAGAATAGCGCTAGCCACAGATTTGCTTTCTAATGCTAAATGTGATGGATGCAAAGTCATGGCAATGTATCAAGGGATTGAAATCCATACTGTGGATCTCATCTTTATTTTCAAGAGGATGTATTTCACCTGCGTAGGCAAATACTTCCCAATATCACGTATGCAGCAGTATGCTTTAAAACAGCGCATACTGTATGCTTATTTAGTTTTTTAAAAATAAAAGAAATATTTGTCACGCAATAATTCATGCAGAATGAGCCAAGTGTTTCAGAAAAGAGGCAGGTAGCAACTGCATCATCAATTAATCAATCAATCACATACTTGCCAAGTACATTTATAGCCGTCAGTGCGTCTATCTGCGTACTGCTGTCATTGAGATTCAGTAACGCTTGTTAGGCTTTTTATTAAACAGCAATAGTTGAGTGTGTATTAAGTACTTTAACTTTTAAGTACGTTGCATTTAAATATGAGTACTTTTGTACAGTATGTTTACTTACATTTTCCCATAATTACTTTGCCAGTGACGTGCAGTGGTGTTTGTGTCTGGTGAGGCAGCCGTATTTACAAATAATTGCACATACGTCTTGATTTTCCTTTGATTGTCAGAAAACAAAAACCTAATCAGAAAAAATATGTTACTGTCTTATATTTACTTATAAAGTCCATGCGCTGATCCTTTTGAATAAAAGCATCAATAGATTATAGGTTATCCTCTGTTATGAAAAGAAAGTCCATGCAACAAGAAGCAAATTACTGGATGGCTTGACTTAAGTTGTTAATACTATCATTAAGTACATTGCACGAGGCTAAAGTGAGCATCAAATCAAAATCCTTAGTCTCACTATATCGCCCTCTTCAATGAGGCAAGAAAATTGAGTGCCTCACTCTGCATCAGCAAGTTATCAACACAGTGTTAGTTACTCATTGATCCTTTTGAATGAAACCATCAATGGATAGTTAAATAGTTAAACTTCTATTTTAAGAAAAAAAAGTCAATGCTGTTAGTTTGCTAATACTATCACAAATACTACTGTTTGGGGCTGAGGTGTGTGCCAAATCAAAATCCTATGTCTCACTATCGCTATCTGCCAAGAGGCAAAAAAATCGCACAGAATTACATTACATACATAATGTGAAAAGTCTGAAAACGAAAATCCCAAACTTGTGAAATGAAATGACAGAGCATTTAATAAGTCAACCATTTAACAGGTAAGACCTCACCTGCCTCCCCAAATTGCACATCACTGCTTTTGAAATGTATTGATTTTTTGAAAAACTTGTATTTCAAATTTTAAAGGTGCTTAAAATAAACAACGACAAGAACAAATCCCATTTTGGTTGACATTTTATTTCAAGATGGTAGGAACACAAGACAACGCTCATAAAGTTAGTAATGTTCAGGTCATGCCAGTTTTACTTGGTTCACTGCCTTTTGAGGAGAATTGTGATCAGACGGTAGTTTACATCCACTTTTAGATATAAATAAGGAACAGAAAAGATCAAATTAACAATATGTTTGTATAGATTTAAAAAAAATCTGTATTTACGGTTTCTATGATAAGGGGATGGAGCCAATCTATTTGCTGGATCATACTTAGAGTCAAGGTGACTGGTGGCTATCAACACGATTCCAAGTCGACAATAAAGTGGCTTTATTGTTTAGTGTCACATACAAATGCACATCCTTATTTTAGGAGTCGCCACCTTAATTGCTCAAAGAACACCACGGCTACAAGCAGATCAAAATTGACACACTAAAAAAGGGCTTCCTGGTTTCACCTGATATTATGCATGACAGTTAAATCACAAAATTTAGTGATATCCCTCACCCATGTACATTTATCAAAGCGTCGTAGAAGGGACATGGCTCCAGTGTAAATTACCTCCACATATAACACATTTGGTTAAATTTACATTTAAAACAAGAGGGCTGTACAAAGAAAATAAATGGTTGCCAGGTCAACAGGGGAAAGATAACAAACAAACAAGACCGTTTGCTACTCAACCACAAAACAGGCATGATTTTGTTGGAGAATATATTGCCAAAAATCTCATATCAAAATAAGATATCAGTCATCACAGCTTATTGTGGTTTAGCCGCAACGCCTCATTGCATCACTGAATGTTACAAACCCATGCTCTACTACAGTTGGTTAGTTAACATGTAATAATCCTTTATTGGTGGCTGTTATGGCTTCAACAAGGGTCACACAGTCTCTCAACAGCTTTATACGATTTTTTTGTGGACTACATATAAAAAAAAGAAAAAAAAAGAAACAGAGTCTTTATTTGTTCTTGGTAGGTTGCCAGGCTGGATACATCCCAAGATAATCGTCTCTTTCTCTTTGCAATGCTCCTTTTTTCCACGTTTTCCCCCTTATTGACTACAGGAAGTGAGCTAATACTTATGAGAAGAATCAACAATGCATATGTCCATGCATAAAAAAGTGGAATTTGTTGACTGCTACCCTCCAAAAAAGGAAGAAAAAAAAGCAGTCCTCAATTATATAATCACATTCTCTGGAATTATTATAAAATCTAGATTCATTTATATGGTTTTAAAGAATGTCTTGATGTGTTAGAATCAAATATCAGTTAGATTTATTTGTCATTTATGTCATTTTTTTGGTCCAGTGAATTGAAGCGTGACATGAGTTGATGAGTGTTTTGTACGTTCTCACTATAGCAGCTTACTCGATTTGAAAAGGTCACCCAAAAAAGAAATAGCATGAACTGGAAGGTGGTCAGGGAATGTAGTGTTAAATAACTTAATATATTGTATGGATAATGTATAGAAAAACAATGTAGTGACAGATATGGCACCGTAAGAAGGGTTGAAGTAAAAATCAAAACCGGAGTTCAAGTCATGAGCAGAGTCAAAAAGACATTGGCGACCGTTATAAAAACATGGGCTGGTGAATAGAGCTGCAAATTAAAAGAAATGATGACTCAAACAAGACATTTAAAAACATGTTTCCCCATATAAAAAGCGATGAAAAGTATACAAAAATAGAAAATAATTACAGCAGGAGACATGAAGGGAATGAATTGGGTGGGGTGGATTTCTTGAGTATTTGCCGATATCTTTCCTCATTTCTCTCAGTGTTTGTTTTTTCTCTACGTTTGTTTTCCCCCATTTCTTGCGCCTGCTTATTTTGCGGCGGGGCAGTGTAAGATTTGGGGGCTGTTCAAGGCATCCTCCACCAGATGGAGATCTACGCCGTCCACTAGCACGTCCTTGATGCAGCCTACAAAGCCGGTGCTGTAGGCCTTAGGCAGCCGGCGGGCCACCGACACTTCTTCCAGGCCGCCTGCATAAGTAAGATACACACAAAACACGTCTGGCATAAGCAATTGAACGTAAAATACTCTTACTTAGAACAAAGACACAATTAGTAGGGAATAATAGCATACCTGTCATTCCCAGTCAACTGATCCCCTTGTTAATGATTTCAATTCCCCTTATTAAGTGAGAATAAAGATAATAACATAATAAAGGACTCCTACCACCCAGCACACGGACTGTTTGCCTTCCTGCCCTCTGTGAGGCGCTACAGGAGCCTACAAACTAGAACTACCAGGTGAACTCTGCCCCCCCAGTACCACACCTCCTTCCTCCGTCCACAATCCCTCTGCTGAACTCAGCCCAATTTATGAACCCCGCCCCCCACCCCCACATACCTGTCCACCCTCCTCAGTACATATTATATATATATATATATATATATATATATATATATATATATATATATATATATATATATATATATATATATATATATATATACACATATATTGAACCCATGACCTCAGAACTGTGCTGCATCTTGTTGACTTGTATTTGGGACTTGTGCAATAACAATAAAATTGAAACTAATCTAATCCAATCTAATAATACACCTTGAAAACACAACTCAGAGCAAGACGGACTATATAGAACAGGGTTTCCTGCCTATGGGCACGAGGTAGCCCCACCAGAAGACCTGAGTAGCCTGCGGACAAGTTGTCAAAGTACCTCATTTGTGGTAGACAAAGTGCGATTTTCTAAAAAATCTCTTTCTTACCAACATGACGTTTTGGTGGTTGACTCAACTTATTACAATTACAACCTGGTAATAATATACGTTGTTATTTTAAAAATGTAAATCACATTGGTAGTCGTTTGTGCCAATCAGTCACAAAAAGCAGCTCTCAGATCAAAATAGGTTGGTGACCCCTGATGTGGAATAAAAACAAAGATATGATCTATTCAAACAAGTATATTTTATCTACCAAATAAATGCTTGATCAAGGATAACATTTGCTAGTGTAGCGCTCCAATTCGATGACTCTAGACGACTTTGTCGTCTGCTACCAAGTGAACAAGTGGCTCCTAATTAGAACCAGAATGGACAAAGGATTTCAACGTTTATTTCTAAAAAAAAAACCTTACAAAATTTGTATTACGGCGTACACAATTTCAGATGATCAAAAAGGGTATAAAATTCAGTGAAAATGTATTAGTTGACAGGAATGTAATTGTTTTTGAGCTGTAGATAAGGGGGTAGATTTAGTTTTTAGGCAGCACGGCAGGGCAGTGGTGCGTGTGCGGCACAGTTCTGAGGTCATGAGATCGAACCTTTCTGTGGAGTTTGTATGTTCTCCCCGTGCTTGCGTGGGTTTCCTCACACATTCCAAAAACATGCATGTCTGCTTAATTGGCCGGTCCAAATGGTCCCTAGGTGTGAATGAGCGAGTGAGTTGTCTGTCCCTGTGTGCCCCGTGACTTGCTGGCAAACAGTTCAGGGTGTCCCCTGCCCACTGCCCGAAGATAGCTGGGATGGGCTTCAGCACCCCCGCGACCCTACTGAGGATATGCGGTGCAGATAAGAGATGGAATGGATGGATTTAGTCTTTAACGGTGATTTATACTGTGTAGTATTTGTTTTCTGAACATTATGAATGGATGAATGAAACTTTCTTTCAAACATTAAAAAAAACAACAACAATTAAAAAAACAAAGAAAACAATGTTATCGTAACATGTCCAAAAAGGAAAAGGAAGAAACATGCTTATTTAACTCTACCTCTCGGCTTCCCTAATAATTGTGTCTTACAGCTAGATATCTTCTGTTAGTAAACATATTTTATAGTTGATTTTTGACTAGTAACCCTATCCTCATACACTGTAAAGGCTAGCAGGTAGTCAAAAATATCACAAACCAATAATCCACTAACGTTTGCAAATTCCATAATATTTGTAAAGCTATTGTCAATTAGTGTTGCACTGTGTGAAGTAATTCTACTAGGTCTTACAATAGTTGGGTATAAACTTAGGGTGTACATTCTGGTAATATAGTCATCAGTGGTTTTATGGTTGTTTGGATTGATCAGGTCAATGTTGAAATTACCACAGTGGCGAAATTGGACTTTTAACTTTGAATGTGTTTTTTAAGTAGAGGATTTCAAATATGGCTTTTAAGCTAGATTTAAGGTTTCCGTGTAAAGCTTCACATTTGGGTTACAATTTAGGGGTTTAACACTTTTCTTTTCAAAAGTAGGATCGGAGTTCCAATTAAACAAGTATTGCTATAGTCTTTATCGCTTCATCGTCCTTTTCTTTGAGGAAGCATTGTAGTAATTGCTATAGAACTGTCATAATCACCGACGTGAATCACCTGTGCCCGCTCATATGGCGCCAACCGCTGCGGGCTCTGATTGGCTCCCTGTCCCTATTGAAACCCAGTACTGTCAATCCCCTGCTGTCAGTCCGTCTGCAAACCTATGTTTATACAGGACAAGCCTTTTTTGACCCTGACCCCCGCCCGTCCCGTTTTTGCTCCCGTTTGTGCTATGACCACTTTTAATCGCGACCACGTCTGCTCTCCTGTCCCGGCTTACGACCCAATTTTGATCCCGACTACGTCTACTCTTCCGTCCTGGCTTACAACTCGTTTCCGACCCGACCACGCTTTGCTCTCCAAGTCCCGGCTACCGACCAGTTTTTCCGTCCCTGACATCGCCATCGCTCACTACGGAAGATCCACTTCCGTGTTCGGATCACAATCCGAGTGTGAGAGCGACTTGCTTCCCATGTCCAGCGAACACCGGATCGTGGGCTCAGCCCTTCCTCTTTCGTTCAATAAAACTTGTGTTAAACGTACGCAATTGGGTCCTGTTTCCGTTCTGGTCCTGACAATAACACGTGACTACATGTAAGAAATGGCTCTCAGTACGGCGTTACACACTGCAAATTGCAAACACAAAGATTGTTTTTTTTACTATATTAACTTGTAAGCAATGTTCGCTAAATTTCCCTTGGGTCTGAGCGTTCACACAAAGTCGGTGAGCAGCGCTTGAAACAACAGTGAGCAACCATAATCCCAAGTGTGGCAAGATAATTGATGATCAAACATGTCCAAAACTTGACATAAAGTTACATTTGGATGAGTTTCCGGCAATGCAAAATTATTTTTCTCTTTTGGATGAATTGACTCGTGTACTATTGCAAAGGGTGTACGGCCTACAAACGTCGTTTTTTTTCTGACAATTCTTTCACAAGATATCCATTTCTTTTTATTTCCTGATATATTTTGTCGCATAATATTAACATTTTTGGGGGCTTATTTAGTTGGTTGTAAGATACAGAACTGTACATTTTTTAGTGGAAGTACAATGTTGGCGACAAGATTCACTTGATATAATTGGAAATTATTTGAATGCAACACAAACTTTTCTTCTTTTTTCCGTGTTTTTTTTTCTACTATTTTTTTTAATTCCTTTAAAAAAAATCTCATTGTGTTTATTTTTTTCCGAGCTGTTACTTTTTTCTTTTTGTTCTCTATTTACTTTTTTCCCACATTTCTTTCTTTTCTTTTTTTTTAAATTTTTCCTTCTTTTTTCTCTTCCTTTTGTTTCTTTTTTTCTTAGCTTTTCACTACTTTTTCATTTTGGTATTTTTTTCTTTTTTGTTCTATTCCCCCTTCCTTTAAGTCATTTTGTGCATAATTTTACATTATATTTGGTCATGTTGGGATTCAAGAAGCAAAAACAACCCGAAGAGCCGTTCAGGACACGAAAGAGCCGGTTCCTTTTAGTGAGCCGAGCCGAAGAAGCCGATTCCCCGACAAACTTTACTAACTTTACTCAACTTCGTTCTCCTTCGACTCGACTTCAAAATACCGCATTTAGGACACAACGTCAGGGGAACCCGTGTATTTTTACCTTCATGCACTGTAACTTTGACTCGAGTCGCTTTTTAATTAGTAATTTTGAGCCCTCATTTTTGTGCGCTGGCTAGATTTTCTTGAGCGCTGAGAATGTGCGAGCAGTGCGCAATTGCGCACGCGCGCAGCTTAGAGGGAACACTGCTTGTAAGTCAATATAAGTTGTCCTTATTGTCTATTAATGAAGTCAAACTTTTCAATTTAGATGACTAATTGGAAGATACCGTTCTTGAAGAAAGATCTATTTTAATCTCGGCGCAAACAGACTGTCAGGTTCTTTTCTAATATTCACTGAACATTTTTGTCCTTGAAGTAACTGATTGAGTCCATTGTGCTTTCTATTCGAGCACCTCCATAATTGAAATCAAATTTTAAATGACACATTGTATCCTTTGCGGAGTGACCTAATTGGCAAACTTGTCCACTTTCTCAAGATATGAGCAGGATTTGATTGAATTATTCATGATGTCCTCCCGGATCAGTGCCTATATGTTGTAGTCAGCGATGCCCCCTCCCAACACTTAACTGCCGGGTTTAGAGGTCACTTTCCCGTCAAAAGCTCTTTACCTCCTCCGCCCCACCCGGCTTAATCGGATTGTGCACCTAAGAAATCGAGGATCGACGGGCCTAATTTCACGCGCATTACCGCAGAATTAATGGCGGATGTTGGCAAGGGGATTTCAAAAGAATGGCACTGGATGGAGGATTATGCACAGATTCATGCTTCGGAGCTCACTTTTCTCAAATGACTTCATGGTGGCACTTAAGTGCAACTGCACATCTCCATTGCTTCTAGCAGGCTATGAGATTTAGCTGCATTGCTACTTATGGAAAAAGCACCAAATATTCAATGGTTAACCCTAAAAATACTGGCGGTGAGAAGTCTCGATTGGTATCTAATGGATCTTTGAATACAAATCGTAAAATGAGAAACAAATCAGTAAAATTACAAATATAATATATAAATAAATCATGCATCTGCCACAAATAGTTTAAAAATACACACAACTCCACTCCTAGATAAATATTACATACTGTCCAGTAAAATTCACATATAATCGAGTCTTGGTTACGATCGGGTGATAAATGACTGAGACCACAGGGTTCATTCACCTTTTTCATGGCCAAATTCAAGCTTTTTAAAGAACTTTTAAAGCCAGTTTTCCAATTTCTCCAGTTCATCAAAGGAATAAATTGGGTGTGAACCGTGTATGTTGCAGAACCAAAATTATATCTGCGATTGCATGCGATTTTAAATCTTGCATTTATCCAAACATATGATTTTTTGATCTTAAGTGAATCCGAATACATTTGTGGATCTGAACAGAATGCGTGTAAATATTTTTTAGACAAATCTCTCTCCATATCGGTATTCGGTAAAAATATGTAGCTGACATTGTCAGTCGCAGGAGGTTCTTCCCGTTCCAATATACGACTGGGAAATGCTACATTAATTTCTTGAATTGTCCATAATAAATGTCTGTAATTAATACGTAATCCTATCACATAGTTCCCGGTTTACAGGGTACGTACACCTTTTTCATGACCAAATTCAAACACTTTTTAAGGATTTTTAACGCCAATTTTTATTTTTTTCAGTACCATTAAAAGAAAAAAAAAATCGGACATTCATAAATGTATCTGCCATTTACATATGCGATTTTAAATCTTGCAGATTTATCACGACATATGATGTAGAGTAAATTGTTGATCTAAACAATAAGTGCGCAAATATAAATCTCTCCCCAAATCGGTGTTGGGTAAAACTATCTCATATATAGCTTATATTTTCAGTTGCAGGAAGTTCTTTCCAATACACTTTACTACCGGGAAACGCTACCTTAATTTATTGCATGGCCAATAATAAATCTTTATAATTGAAACATAATCCTGCACTAATACCCATTTCATAGTGCCTTGTTTAGGTGTAGCATTCCCCTGTCCTTTTGGGCACGACCCATAGGGAATCGCGACAGAAATGCAAAACCATTTGAGTGCAGTGTCTGCATGATTTTTAGACAGATTTGTTGTGAAAAATGGCAATCATTTTAAGCATTCACATGCACTTAACCCAACATTCAAGTATTTTTAAATAACATTAAAATTCAATGATTTCAAGCACCTGTACGAACCTTGTGTTTAGGTATAGAATGCACTTGTCCTCTTACTCTTAGGCGTGGCCTATAGGGGTGATGATGTCTAACAGGACAATGCCATACAAACTAATGCCAGCTGCCGTTAATCACGAGTGTAGAAGAAATGCAATGTTGAAGCAAACCCACCAGAAAGCGGTGTCTGCATCATTTTTTAAAGC
This sequence comes from Urocampus carinirostris, assembly GCF_059441175.1. Classification (NCBI taxonomy): domain Eukaryota; kingdom Metazoa; phylum Chordata; class Actinopteri; order Syngnathiformes; family Syngnathidae; genus Urocampus; species Urocampus carinirostris. The sequence goes on along the minus strand of NC_142351.1, from coordinate 33,825,216 downwards.
AAACTAGTTGTGAAACATGGCAAAAGTCTTAAGCTTTTACAAGCACTTCATCCAAAATGTAAGCACTTTTCAAATTTTGAAAACACAACATTAAAAATAAAGCGTTTTGAAGAACCCATAAAAAAAGGAACGTAACAAAGCAGATAATATCTTTGTCCATTTCCTACATGTGCGCCGCCACCTACCCAACCAAAGGGCTCCGTCCGTGTCCAGTTGAGTGGCTGCCAAAGGCGACGATCCCGTCACTGCTGCCTCGTTGCCGACTTGAAGCGTTCCATCTCTCAGGGCTCTGAGGAGGAGATTATTGTTGTTCAGAAGCATGCGTGTTGTACTGAATAGTTGCCAAATATTCTTTAATTATATGTACGACGACTACGGCTCCACCAGCAGCCCACGAAGCAACCCCATAAACGCTTTCGGCAAGTAGCTTTGGAAATGTGCCCACCTTCCAGCTAACAGATGCCACAGGGGTTAGCGCTGATGCAAGGTGGGCCCCGTGCTAAGCAGTAGCACATACTCAAGAATTGTGACGACGGGGACCGTTTGAACCCGCTAAAGTGCCATTCCGACAGAGGGGGCGTCATTAAAACGACGAGAGACACAGATTGAGGCACTATAATAACTACACTTGCAGTGATTTACACCGCCCTCCACATTTAAATGAGACACCAACCGATACTTGGCTCGGTTGAGACGTCTGAACGATCTGTTATTGCTGCTTTCTTCCTTGCACAATGTAAGCTATGTAATTATCCTGCGCTCTTGAATTACCATCCATGTTGAAAACGAATGTCCAGCAGGCTAAAGGTGATGAATTGGTCAGGCTGAAGTTTCAAGCAGTCAATTTGTTTCTAATGACAGACTTATTTAATGTGAAATGGCCATGCTCAATAATTACAGCACTCTTTCATTCTCTTGTAAAGTCTGGGACTATCTGATGTGCATTTTGGCCTTTGCCAAGGATATTTGGAAACATTTTCTGTAATATGAAGTTATGACAAATTTGAGCCCAACCTTGTGAATAGTTGCATTTGTTTTCTTTGATTGAAATTGATATTTTAGAAAAAAAGACTGTGCTCTTACCATGTGCTACAAACTGTTATTCAATATACTTTATAATAAGTCTACACTATGACGAGGTAAGGTGCATCGTTTGAAGTGTTCCTTTATAGAAAATGTTCCAGCGCGTCAATATGCTTTTATCTTACTTTTAGCAACCATGTTCAGGACACGCAACGCATTAGGTAGATGGGTGGGGTTGGAGGATGACTTTATCCTCGTCATCACAGTTTTTTGTTTGTGAAGCATGGAAATGTTAAAAGTAAAAACGCCCTGTTACGAGTACAGTCCAAATACCTACTCAAACCCCCAAAAATATGAAAAAAAAAGAGTTGATTTGAGCGCATCTAAGTTGCTTGATAGAAAGTCTAAGTCAAAGTCTACCCAACCCAGAAGATGGCGTCAGCTTTTACATTTAGTTACATTAGTAAAGACTCATTTTATTATTTATGAAGCATATTTCTGTTTACCATATTTTTATTTCTTCTTTAATATGCAGTCAGTAAACACAAGGTTGGGGCCCGGATTAGAAAAAAAGTAGGGCTAGGTGTTCCTAAAAAAACATGTACTCATTTTTGATATTTAATTGATGTATGAATATTTAATCACGACTCACACAACCTTTATTAATGATAAAATTCATGTGCGAATGCTTAAAAGGGCAGTGTGTATGATTTGACCACTGGATGTCACTGTGCGGTGTCGTGCAACAGAAAAAACAAGGAAGAATTCAAACTGCGGAGACTCAAATGGACCAAACCGTGACGTTTTTCTTCTTTTTTTGCCCAGCATTTAGTACGGATTTTGTTTTTAGGGTACCCTTAGCAGCTAGATGCCAATTTTTTCGTCAGCTCCCTCGAATTTCAGCTCATGTTATGTAAAATAAATTTCACAAAATGTACGTTTATATGATAGTTCATGTATTTAACCTTTATACATACACACACATATATATATATATATATATATATATATATATATATATATATAATATATATAATATATATACACCACTTTTTCTCCACTTTTTCTCTTTTTACCACTAATACATGCTGTCCTTACAAAAATGCAAAAATTATAACATTGCAAACTTCCCGCAGTGTTGGGGATGAAAACCTTAGAATTCAATTTCTTCTGACCAGTTTTTGTGATAGGTCAAAACAAAATTTTGAAAAATGTGGACAAGTGTTTGCATCCTCTAATTAGCTTTAAGTATTGTGTAAAATATACTGCCTTTACTGAACCACTTCAATGGATTGGCGCAGATGGAAACAAGTTACAAACAAAGTACAAAATGTACTAATTATAAAGAGGTTATTGTAAAAAAGTATTCACATTTTGTCAGCTGTGGATTTCAGGATTCAACTCCATAATGCCAAACAAAATTGATTGGGGATTAAATCCAAATCACTTAAAAGGAGTTCATACTTGACACCATGTTGGCAGTAATTGTCATATTCGTTTGAATGTGTGTGCTAATTTCGAGTTGTTGGTTCAAATACTAAAAGGTCTCAGTCTTAGTCTAGAACAGGGGTGGGCACTAAGATGCGGAGGCCATATACTACGATGCGTGAGCCATATACGACCCTTTTAAGCTTGTTATTCCGCCCCGGCAAACAAAAATGGTAAAAATGTATTGACAGTACGCAGTATGTTAAATAAAGTATCAATAATAATTTTTGGTTGGTGTTTTGATGCCACTCTTGTCCCCAGAGTACCTTTGTTTGTCTATGTATTGCTGAGGTATCTGATTCAAAAAAATCTATTATTTTCTACCTTTTAGCCCAGTTCACCTGGTAGATTTTTTTTAAACTTAATGCCGCCCACAACTAAAATATGTGCCTACCTCTGGTAGAGAATCCAACTATCTTAGCATTTACTAGAATTAAGTAAAGAATGGTGGCCAGTGTAGTATCATGATGGGGTTGACCGTTTCATGGAGGATGAATGCCTAATATCTGAAAACAAATTATTTTCATTTTTTTAAATGCCTTGCTTATTGTATTTTTTTTTATCATTAGGTAATATTCTGTTTATTTGAGTCAATGAGAAAAGATTTATGATTTGAGAAAATATTATAGGCATACTTGATATACATGTGTCTCCTGGGGTGCTCTGCTCAGCTTTCTTTCATGTACAATACATTACACATACGCATATGAAGTGATCCAGCACAATGAACAATATTCTTTGACGGAAATTGATTACCCGAGGGGGGGTTTAAGAAGCCGACTCAGAGGTAATAAAAAGCGTCAGGTTTTCCTTACTTCATCTCATTTGTTTAATCTGATTAATTGCAAATGTAATTTAAAACCCAATTCCCAAAGAGTGTCCCCAGCTGTCATGCAAAGAGCGTGATCTTCAAGATACGTTTGTGAACGCTGGGATTCACTTTCATGCAATTTTAATGAGATTATTATTTAATTTTCCCATGTGAACCTTAAGTGCTGATGCATGTTCATTCTTCCACGACACTCATGAAATCGTCAGTTGAATTTAATGTGCAGCATGAATCGCACTCATGCATGACCAGGCGTGTAAATAACCTTAATCTGAGACTAATCTGTCAAATCGCAATGCATCGAAGGATTGATGCAAGGGATCGCAGTGACAGGAATAGATGATGGATGAAGTGTAATCCCATCATGGCATGCTCCTTCCAGGTTGCGGATGAGATCCTGTTTCAGGTGGAGGAGTTCATTTATCTCGGGGTCTTGTTCAGGGGTGAGGGTCGGATGGAACGGGAGCTCGACAGACGGATCGGAGCAGCGTATGCAGTCATGCGGACCTTGTACCAGTCCGTTGTGGGTTAAGGGGGACCTGAGCCGAAAGGCAAAGCTCTCAATTTATTGGTCGTTCTACGTTCCTACCCACACCTATAGTCATGAACTGTGCGTCATAACTGAAAGATTAGAGATAAGGTGAGGTGGCTCGGCATCCTGGATGCCTCCCTCGGTAGGTGTTCCGGGGATGTCCCACCGGCAGGATTCCCGCGGAACACCCAGGACACGCTGGAGAGGCTAAGTCTCTAGGCTGGCCTGGGAACGCCTCGGGATCCCGCCGGGTGACCTGGATGAAGTGGCTGGGGATAGGGAGGTCCGGGATTCCCTGCTGAGGTTGCTGCCACCACGACCCAAGCCCAGATAAGCGTAAGATAATGGATGGATGAATGGATGGAATCTCAGAAAAAGTGGGGATAGAAACGCAGGGCTCGCTGGCAAGGCACGACTCACCTGCTAGCTTTGATGCGTATCCAGCGGTTGGTGTCGACGCGCACTGAAGAGCGCAAAACCACAGGTTTGGAGCCCAGATCGTACGTCATCTGAACGCGGCCGTCCACGATGGCCAGGGCCATGTAGTCGGAGCGCTCCACGCCCTTCCCGCTCCACAACACCAGGCCTTGAGTCGCCTCTGTGCGGATGCTGAGCTCGAATTTGTTCACCAGCAGAGCTTTTTCGCTGGGCAGGGGGAAAAACGGTGGAGACCTGAGTCACATAACTTGATGAAAACAGAAAACCAAGAAAATTGAAATGCAGGTACATTAGAGTGTGCAATGAGGTAGCTTGACACATCTGCATATGATTGATTTCCAGGAAGTCATTCAAATCAAAGAGCTTATCGTTCATCAATGACCTGTTTGAGTTGAACAATTTCCTGAACTTACTGCTGCCTCTTGTTTACTGATTTTCTTTAATTGGCAAATTGATCATTCAGTTGTGTAAAGATACTGAGGTGGGGCACACCTAGATTCATCAGTTTGTGAGACATTTTGGTGAGCATTACCTAATGATGTTAAACTACTGTAACTACCAGCTGCAATTGTTTGGACAGCGTGGTGTTATTTTTAATACCAGCAGGTTTTAAACCAGCAATGTCAAGCTCAGTTTGGCTTGGTGGCCAGTACCAGGCTTTATGTTCCCAGGTGGGCTGGATCAGTAAAAAATGTATACGCAAAATACTTAGCACTGCTTTACAGAACTATGCTTTATCACTCAGTCTATAGTTGTAGCCGACCCGTCAAATAATAATCGCGGATGAAATATCACAGTTTTTACATCACATTCATTTACAAACAATGGAAATTAAATTATTTTCATGTTTACCATTGGATGTCTTAACAATTTGTACATTTTAACATTTGATTGAATGCATAAACAAACTCGAGTGCGAGTTATGAATAAAATATGCTTGCCTCAATCGTCTTACTGCTTTAAAATAAATAAAAAAGAAATAAAAGACAAGAGTTTTGGCAGCGAACTGGCAATACCATCAGATAAAACTAGGCTGGGCCTACTGAAGTTGAGAAAATACTGTACAATATTGTCTTTGACATGAAACCAGACTAGACATCCACTCTTTAACACCTTTATTGACCTCTTGTGATGGGAAGGAGCATTTGCTTTGTATTTATTAGAAAAAAATTACAACTTTTGATAGAAATAAGCAGAGGTACACAGAAATGTATGGCAGGCTTAATGTGCAACATTTATAACTACTATCAGACTTCAGTAAACTGTTTATGAACTAAAATAAAAACAATTCTTAATATATTATACTTTCAAATAGGTGACTTTTTGTGGGCAAAGTGGCAAGAACTCTTGCAGCACCTAGGGTTAGTCCGATCATGAAAGACCAGAAATAGAGGAAACAAAGTCCAGGAAGTAGTGGAATTTTGCATAAAGCCTACCGGTTTAAAATAGAAAAACTGAAAGCATAAAAGTGTCATGTAAAATTAGTCATTGGAAACATTGTTTTTTTGTTAATGGACATGTTTTTTGTTTCTTCTTTTCTTTTAAGAAACATATTCGACAGAAGAAGGAACATCTAACACATACATTTAGGGTTCACTTTGCACAGAACATTTGGCTGTGTTGCTGTGATCTCATTTGGAAAATGATCTGTTTTATGCTTTGAGGGCAAAAAATTACAGATTTTTTTCTCTCCAATCTCTTTCTTTCACATAATTTGGTCACAATAAATTTGGAACCATACTATGAATTGTTCAAGTGAGTTGGGGCAACTAACTAATTCTAATTAATAATGAATTATTTACTTGCGTGAGCTCCCGCTGAAATATTTTATCCGTGTTGTGTTTGTTGACGTGATAACTATCAGAATGCAAACCTCTTTTTGAGTGCTACAGGGGGTTGTTTGTCTACTGAGCGAAGAGTTGTTCACAACATCTCTTCTCGTGTCTATTGATGTGTCTTCAGTTGTTTGATTTTCAGTCTTGGCTACTCACACTCTGGGAGTGTTAAGATAAGATTTCATCCTCTAGGCACAGCATGGAAGAAGCAAGTGCGCACACATAATCACCACGCTACTTTGAAAAATAAAAGTTAAGAAAATAAATGTGCCGGCTTGTGTTTTTTTATGTAGTTTTCCCCCCAGATGGAGCAACAATGGAAACCCCACCATTAAAAAAACCATCTGATCTACCATTTACTGACATGTGTGTGCCTCCATACTAGTTTGTGTGCATGTCATCAATCAGCATCTGTGCCATTTTTAGCACATCTGGCAAGCAGCTATAATCCACATTCCTCAAAGGGTATTTAAACACAAAGACAAGGTGAGGACAATAATCAACTGACGACACTTGGAAGAAAAAACACAAAACCGTTGAGGAGCTGGGTTACAAAAGAAAGATTAGACGAGAAGGATGACACGGCACAGGAGTCGCCATTGAAAAAGGAAAGACTTATGGAATGAATAAACAAAAATGACGCATTGTTTTGCAGTTTGACAGAAAACGGCAACGATTCGATTTACCTAAGTACGACACTTTTGATGATTGTTTACAATGATCAACGGCACACTACGGCATGGCTGTCAGCTTATACTGTTCTCCAGTATTTTGTACATTTTGTGATCATTTTAAAATTGAGTACGCCATGTAACATATTTTGGATGAGGGGAAAACAACAACAACAACACATAAAGAAAAAAAACAATCCCTCCTTTTTTTTCTTAGAGAGATCTCACCTTGCCCGTTTCAACTCTAATTCGGATAGTCTCGGTCACTGTTAGCATTATATTGCAAATATAATAAGCAACACTAAATTTACTGCAGGTGGGGGGAAAACTAATAAAGATGCAGAAATAATTGTAGTATCTTGGTTTTTATTTTACATTCTCTCAAGCTGTGAGTAAACAAGTGCCACATTCGGTTTGTAATGTTTGCCTAATAAGGAAAATTACAATGAATAACAAGGGGAGCAATCTTCTGACGTTGACATGTATGCAATGGTGATATTTGTATTCATTTACTTCCTCCCATATCTTTATTTAATCATATTGTCCCAGAAGTAAAGCATTTTCATGATATTAACTTGCTAGGGTTAAAAAAATCACCAACATAAAGATTGACTGATTAAAATATTAATTTTTTCAGCACGAGGAGAAAAAAACAAAACAAAAGCATTAAAAACAAAGCTTAGTGAATCATCTTCTGGCAAAACCTCGAAGAAATCACAGGACCAATAAATCTCCTTCCAAGCAGCTTGTCTGTGATAAGTTCAAGGTTATTTAACACACTGAATAGCTTAAATAAAACAGGGCTGGCTTTGGAAATCTCGTATACGTCGCTGACTTCTAGGACTGAGCTGTCGTCTCTGGTTTTATAAATGGCTGGATTATTATCTACTTTTAACACGTGTTTGAATTCTCTTCAAGATTCTCCCTCAGTGACTCGCTTTCAGTCTGACTCTAGATGGCAGCAGAGTGTAAAGTACACCTCGGCTTGGACCTGGGAATGCTGTCAGGTGAATGACGAGTAGTGATGGGAATTCCGTCTCTTTTCGGTAACTGGCTTTTTCGGCACAGCTCACTGAAAAGAGCCGCCTTATTCGGCTCCCAGGGGGTTCTTCATATTTTTATTTTGACTAATATATCCCCCGTAATAACAAAACTTTATGAACCAAACCAATTAATGTTGAAAAGGCATTATGCTTCTATGTTATTCAGCCTTTGTTTCTTCAAAATGCAGTGAACTTTGACCAATTTAAACTTTCAAATTGTTTATATTAAGCAAACAACAAATAAGTAATAAGCACCTTGAAAAGAGTGAGAAAGTGACAGAGAGAGTGATATGAGAGGGTGAGTGAATGAGAAAGGGAGAGAGAAAGACAGCAAAAGAGAGTAAAGAAAGAAAAATAGAACCAGATAAAGAGATAGGAAGAGAGACAAAGAGAAAGAAATATAGAAAGAGACAGAAAGAGAGAAGGAGAGAGAAAGAGAGAGAGAGGGAGAGAGAACAGCAGGAGAGAAGAGATAGAATAGGAAAGAGAGAGAGAAATATAGATAGTAAGAGAGAGAAAGATATAGAGAAGGAGAGAAAGACAGCAAATGATAGGAAGAGAGAGAGAGAAAGAGATAAAGACAAAATAAAGAAAGATAGAAAGAGATAGAGAGATACATAAATACAGACAAAAAGAGACCAAGAAAGCAAGAGAGAGAGAGAGAGATGGAGAGGAGAGAAATAGTGACAGAGAGAAAGAGATAGAGAAATAGCAAAAGAGTGAGTGAGAGAGTGAGGGAGAGAGAAAGGACAAACATAAACAGAAATAAAGAAAGATACAAAGAGATACAGAGAAAGAGATATAAAAAAAGACAAAAGGAGCGCGGGAAAGAAAGAGAGGGGAGAGAGAAAAATGGGTGACAGTAAACCTGTTTTTTGCTCCCGTCTGTCCCCCGGCTTCGACCCTTTTTTTATCCTGACCACGTCTACTCCCCCTTCCCAGCTCTCGACCTCTTTTGTACCCGACCACGTCTACTCTCCTTTCCAATCTTACGACTTGCTTCTGACCCAGTTTTTGCTCTCCTGACCCGTTTTTCCATTCCCGACACCACCATCGCTCGCGACGGAAGATCTACTTCTGCGTTCAGAGCGACCTGCTTCCCGCGTCCAGATTGGATCGTAGGCGCAACCCTCTCCCTTTCTTCCAATTAAACTTGTGAGAAACGCATCGCAAATGGGTCCTGTCTCGGTTCCGGTCGTGACAAAACACCTTGTTGTAAATGCTACTTAAACAAAGTCACAGGAATGGAATGGAGAGAGTTTGGCGGTTAAATATATGCACTTAATTGAATTGGACTTCAAACGACAAGATAAACTCTATTTCACTCAAACTAATTTGATGCAATTCCTTTATCTTATTACAGATGATTATGCAACGAAATTAAAAAAAAAATTAGTTGACAGTCTCAAGGGTCTCTTTCCTCTGCTTTGGATACAGCTTTGGAACTACTCAAGATGTCTAGTTGCGTAACTAGAATTACCTTATTGAAATATAGTGCATCGCAAGAAAAAAGCCGCTTTGATGCACATTTCCTGCAACATGTAATCATGGTGTCCATTTTTCTTTAAGGGATTCGATAACGGGAAAGTTCAGCCCTTCAGTAGTTCAATCACTTTGCAACCAGGACTAGAGGCACTCGGGGGCACTGCTATTAGATCAAAGGAGCTAATGTGCCCAAACGCCCAGGCAACAAGCACGGAGGACATCAAGATTAAGCGTGTTAGCGGCCAACGCCCGCACCTAACAGAAAGGCCAGCTAACAGCGAATTTCCAGAACAACTGAATGATATACAGTAAATGAAGAAAGTATGCCAGAGTATCATCAATTAACTTGAGCAGTGAATGAGGCACAATGGTCCAAAAAATGGGTTCAATAGTCACAGCAGCAGGGAATCATCAACAGATATGATTCGTCATTGAAGTAATGGGCCTGGAGCCAAATGGAGTTCTGTTTTTCCACGCGGAGCGAGAGAGTGTAGCGCCATTAACCCGAGCTGAACGTTTGACTCCGAGCCCTCGCCGAGCACTTAATGGCTTTGGGTGAGAAACGCATTCGCTGTGATTGCAAAATCAAATCAAGCTGAATTGATCCTCACACCCACAGAGCACGTTTTCTTTGACTCCAATTCATTGCGGTTCTTTGCTAAATGCGACATCCGTTAAACTTTTGACTCAGTCTTAGTTACAAGAGCCACTGAGCAGCCCACACCCCCAGCTCCTGTTAAACCAGATTGATGTCTGTGGGCACACACTGCAGGAGCTCCCAACCGAGGGAAGGCCACAGGGGTTCTTTGCGATTAACATGTTGCCGCCTCCATCCATGGCTGTCGGTGGAATGAATCATTCTTCACAAAACAAAGATAGAAAATCCGGTCTGATCCGAGTAATCGGTTTGTTAAATGGGGCTAACTTACCAGGCTAATGATCAGTAATAATTTACTGTATGAGCAGCAGAAACAAGGTCGGTCCATCTTCCTTCCTTCATATATTCTAGTTTTTATCATTGTGTGCAAAAACACGTGGAGGTTTTTGTGTGCGTGTGAACCATGCATAAATATTCCACATTTCCAATACAGCAATTCATATTCTCTGGGGTATGGACACAATGCTTATCATGCACACATTCATGCTTCTCTTCCGCAATGGGCAAAGATGAGAACACAAAAATGATTTGACGACGCTGCAAAATGCCCTGAAATATGGAGTTGAAATTGGACAAATGCAATCTGATGATTATAATCTACATGTAAATGAAAATATAAATGATAACTGTATCTTTTTTCTTCACTCTGTAAGTATGTTATTTACACAAAAAATGGGTTTTTAATCTGCTGTTAGTTGAACTTAGTTTGAAGCTGGGCAATCTCCCCAATAGACATATGGTCTACTTACTCTGGGATCTCATTGGTCAGTTGGCTTTGGTGAAAGAGGAAAGACAGTGAGGGACATTTAATGTGGGAACAGACACACAAAGACAGAAGAGGTCAAGACCAATACTGTACAAAACAAGCAAGACAGAGACAATGTGAGCACATTTTAAGAGATTACTTGGTTTGTGGGGTTTGTGTTGACAAAGCTATCAAGCCGTTTGCTCTTTGTTCAGACATTGTTTTGTATCTTCACTCAGGCAAACTTCGGGAGTAATACAAATGTCAAGAGTCTTGCGGGACACAACCTTTTGTTTTATTCTTGAATAACACCTCCTCCAAAAAGCTCTATTCTGTTGGTGTCATCTGCTTTCTCTTTGTAAAATGTCAGAAATTGCTAACTCGAGGCAGCACTTTGGTTATTGAATGTCTTGGCAATTAGTGAAATTGTGTTAAAAGACAGCCTATTAGCAGGCTGCTAGTCCCCTTGAAGCATGTGAGCTGATGATATCATCAAGCTTGTCATCACAGCTTAGCAAGGGAGAAGCGAGAACCATAGACGAAGGGTTTATTTGCTTGATACAAGAGCAACGAGGAGGGAATTGGAGAATCTGTCCGGTCTTGTCTCATTTCTTACCTCTTTGTGACAGCATTGTGGTATTCGATGAACGTCCTCCCGTCAAAGGCGATGGCCTCGGTCTCTGTCCCAGCGGACTTCTCATAAATGGCTAAGAAGGAGGGGAAAGATGGAAGCAGTGGGTGAGTGTGACCTCACACCGATCAATATGAGGGAAGATACAGCCATCAGGGCCGACATGGGAGTGCTGGCTCATTTCTAATTAACGTAAAAGGGACAGACGGCCATGTGTGCAAGGTTAATGGCAGAAGCTGCAATTTTTTTGTAAGCTACATTAAGCAAAAAGTTCACTCCAAATTGTCAAGAGAGAAAATGAGAAAACTTGTTTAGTAAACTGACACTTCATTCACTTTGTCCTTTCCCTACGTGTTAATTTTGTTCGAGATTAGAGAATGTTCATGCTGGCTGGTCAGGATTAACTTCTTGTGATACTTATACTGCTTTATTACTACTATGTTTGAATAAATCTGCTCATTTAAAGGAACTAAAGTTTAAAATAATTACATTGCGCATTAAACTCGATATAAGACCCTCACGCATCATTCAGCTTTTTTCGTGTACATTTAGGATTGTCCAAAAATATCAAGCATGAGAGGCCACTTCTACATTTTTTAGTAAATTAAAAAGGTAAAATATTGTCGTACTCGTTCAAAAATGGCAAACACTCTTTTGCCAAAAACATATCAATTAAAATGACAATAGTAAGGGTGACCACTATAATAATAGTAACAGTGATAATAATACTGGGGCAGCACGGCAGCGCAGTGGTAAGCGGATACCTAGCCACTCCTTTGCACATCTGTTCTCCTCTGCACTATCGTACTCCAGTGTTATTGTTATTGTATACTGACTTGTTTACCTGACTGCCCATTTTGCACATCTGGTTAGCTGCTCCTCTTGCACTCTTTGCACTACTGTATAATACTATACATAGCTATAATTATTCAGTATATTTTTAGTACTTCAATACTCCAACTCAATACAACATTTTATTTATATCTGTACAATCAAGGAAACTGTGCGGGTCAGATGTATTGACATTTCGTTCTGTATACACGTGTACAAGAATGACAATAAAGTATATCTGAATCTGAATGTGCGGCAGAGTTCTGAGGTCATGAGATCGGACCTTCCTGTGCGGAGTTTGCATGTTCTCCCCGTGCTTACGTGGGTTTTCTACGGGAACTCCGGTTTCTCCCACATTCCAAAAACATCCATGTCAGATTAATTGGCTGGTCCAAATTGTCCCTAGGTGTGAATGAGCGGGTGAGTTGTCTATCTTTGTGTGTCCTGCGACCGGCTGGCAACCAGTTCAGGATGTCCCCAGCCCACTGCCTGAAGACAGCTGGGATGGGCTCCAGCACCCCCGCGACCCTACTGAGGATAAGCGGTGCAGATAATGTATGGATAAAGAATAATACTATTTTTACACTGGGATGTTTTATTACCACTTTTTCCTGTCTCATGTGCAGTGTAAGATGGTTGATATTAATATGATATAATTGATGATATAATTTTCCTTTATTTTTTTGCATTTGTAAGCCATTATTTGAATCAAATTGATCAGATATGGAATAAGTGATACATTGTGAAACATCAACAAACCAATTAATGTATTTGCCCTTTAAACTTATGTATTACAATTATAGCTTGCAATACTTTGGTCTAACGTGTTCCATGTTAAATCACTATCCATAATAACCGCAAGTTTGATTAAGTTTGATCAAACGTTACTTACTGTTCTGACAGTGGCCCCCGGAATATCCACTGAGGCATACGCACTCATAAGTGTCCAGCTGGGCGTTGCAGCGCCCCCCATTGTGGCAAGGTTCCCGAGAACAGGCGTGCTCCTGGAACATGGCCAAATTTTGGGAACGCAGGGCATTCTCTTCTCCGAGAATGGACGTGCCCATCAAGATGATCTAGTGCCAAGATGCAATCAGGTCGGTCAGAAAGTGCAGAGTAAAATTGAGTTTTCAGCAATCTTTGTGCTTGATACACAAATATATGCTCAACTTAAATCATATGCATTAGCAAAGGACATACTTACATCTACAGTAATGTTGGCATTAGATGTTAATGCAACTCGAAGTACTCGTGAAACCCGACAAAACACTGAACTCAGCTAATTTTCTACACAATTGACTTCTCTCTAGTGGTCACATAAGACAAATGCCGCAGTTAGCTTATGATTTTCTCTAAAGTGTCAAGGGAAGCTTTGTACAAGGCAACTTATGACAAGTGTATGCAAACAGTCATATCCTTCCTTTGTTCTTTGGGCTATTTTTGTCATTTTTCTGGAAACTGAGGCAAGAGAGATTGAACAATATTTATAGAAAAAAAGGAACAGAATATCGCAGCTGGAAGATCTAAGTGAAGCCAATAAGGAAGGGGACTTCAAAATGTGCCGTCTATTATTGTGTTTTACATAAAGATCCAAATGAAGAATGTAACTTTTGGTCAAATAAAAAGTGTGAAAATAATAATTCATGTTTTAATGAAAATAACGTAAAAATAGATGACAATTAGACAGTGGAGTGAGGCCAAAACAATGTAGAATTACATTCAGTCGAACGTTACAGTATATGCTTCCGACATGCAATATTCTTGATGAAAAAAACAAAAGGAAGTGGAGCTTTTATTTGGCAAGGTTAAAGATAATAATCATAGTACTATTTTGTTGGAAGCGCAGCAGAATGCGCGTTCACGCGAGGGGGGGAGGATTTTATATACGGTGTGCATTACCGTTTGATTACGTTCACAAAAAAAAAAAAACGGAATGGTTTAAGTTGTATTACATTCCCAACAAATGCAAGACAAAGTGGTTTTGGTTATATGTTCGCCATTACATTCCCTAAAAGTGATATAAAAGTGAGATAAAACGAGGTAAAAGTGGTTGTAGTAGCGAGGGGATGCAAATCTCGGCAGGGATGTATTTCTCGGCCTAACACCGGGCTGTAGAAATCATAAGCGCTCAAGACACAGTCCCGTGAAGATCAAGATTTCAAGCTATGGCACCGAAGAAGCCAATATGTTATTATTGTAATAGTTTTTCATTTTTATTTTATTATCTTGTTATGAAATGAAAAGAAATGTCAAGAAATAAAAATGGATTAAGACGAGGTCACTACGGTGACGGGGATCTATTTTCACCCCTTGACGTCTCGAGCACAACTGACGTGTGCTCGGCAAATCGCGCTGTATATACGCGGAGAAAGGCGTTTGACCGTCACACGCGTAACACGCTAATTTCACGTAATAACACCGCGATACAGGCGCAGAACATGCTATTACCATGCTCCACCCACGATTACCCGCTGAAATTTCCCGTCCTACCCATGTGTAACCACGCCCTGGCCGCGACCAGAGCACGTCGTTCCGCGTCATTACCTCGTGTGCCGCCCGCGGTTAACACGTGCTCAAAGTTTTGAGCAGCTCAAAAGTTTTGAGCAGCTCAAAACTTTTTCGCGCGGCCAACCGCGTATGAATTTCCGACCGCGAGTAAAGCACTGCTGTATCTCGTCTATATGGCGGTCTCAAAGCGTCCAACAGCGCCCTACAGCGTCTGCTTCACGGCCTGAAATTTTTGGCCGCGATTCAGCCTCGATACGCCCGTGAAAGGCTGTGCACCCGTGCTCTAAAGTATTGAGCAGCGCAAAACATTTTCGCGCTGCCAACCGCGCGTGAATTTCCGACCGTGTGTTAAGCACTGCTGTATCTCGTCTGTATGGCAACCTCAAAGCGTCCAATAGCGTCCGCCTCACAGGCAGAAATTTCTGGCCGTGATTCAGCCGCAAACGGCTGTGTGACCGGCCCCTTACATGCGTTTTTACAATACTTGTAGGTCGAGAAATGAGAATTTATTTGACATAACATTGGCCTCACCTATACGGGTCTGACATCATTGTCCGCCATCATGAGGGTTATGAGTACCCAAAGCCCTCAAAAAGGCTGATCAAAATAATGAGAAATAAAATGGTGTGTTTCAGTCACTTTTGAGTCTTTGTATCTAGGATTCTTCCTTGTGCTTTTTAGCACTCATTTTCATTTTCATTACAGCATAAAGCGAAATCTAGTGGTCAAAATATACACACTGTCTCTTTAAAATGAAAGATGGTATGTATTTCGATGATGTGAAAGCCAAGTTTGCCATAGTGTAGAAGACAGCTATCATGTATTTTTTTCTCGTAGATTTTTTTGATACGTAAATGGTGCAGTTTACACAAGGAGTTTTAACTTTGGATTTGTATTTTATTTTAGTGGGCAAGTGATGTCACTACCATCCCTCAGAAAATGAAGGGCTGTATCAAATCAAATAATTTAAAGGTTTACCTTTTGGATGGTTCCCTTGAAGCCCTCGGTAAGTGCGGCACTTCGTGCCAGTCGACTGTAGTCAGGAGCCCCGCCCACAAAAAGGGACTCTTTTAGATTAAGGTCCACATGGAGGTTCTGAAGACACAAGGCAACAAATAAGGTTCGAACTCCGACAAGAAAAAAAAAAAATCATCATATATGAAAAACAAGACAAACAACAAAAAAATACGTAAGTTTGTTTTAAAGTGTCATCTGTTATGTAATGCTTTTTCATTCAGAATTTGACCATTGACGGCAGGTATGTCCAACTTAGTTAGGCTCTGGGGCCAATCCAGACTTTCTGTTCTCAGACCGGCTGTATAAAAAAAAAAAAGGAATGTCAACTTCAAATTTTTTAGCTTTGCTTTTCAGTATTATACTTTATCATTCAGCCTGCATCATCCATCCGTGTATCCATCCATTATCTGCACCGCTTATCCTCAATAGGGTCACGGGGGTGCTAAAGCCAATCCCAGCTATCTTCGGGCAGTGGGCAAGGGGCACCCTAAATTGGTTCCCAGCCAGTCGCAGGGCACACAGAGACAGACAATTTACTCGCTTATTCACTCCTACGGACAATTTGGACTGGCCAATTAACCTGACATGCATGTTTTTGGAATGTGGGAGAAAACAAGAGTATCCGGAGGAAACCCATGCAAACACGGGGAGAACATGCAAACTCCACATGGGGAGGCTGCGGTAGCTGGACTTGAACCTTGAACCACCACACCGTGGGGCTGCGTGCTAACCACCTATCCGCCGTGCCACCTAGCCTGCAACATCCTACATATTATAGTCATATTTCACAAGGGATCTTTTCTAAACACAATACATTTACATACCTCCAACACTGCCGCTTTCCTCATTGCATTACCGATTTTCACCTATTAAAAACAGCTACCGCTTTGAAAAAAACCAAACAAAAAACAACATCCTCCAGTTTTTGAAATAAAAAAAAAAAACAACGAAAATATCTTGAATTGAGACTATCATTTTTGTCTATGACTGCTTTATTTTGTCTTTTTGCGCCTAACGATCACATAAAACTTCCATTTTGGTAAAAGTTTGTCACTTCCAGTTTAAACAAATCCCGTTTTTTATTTTACCTGCTAGAGACAAATTGCGTTTCGCGCATAACCATAGAGTAAACAACAAAATCTACTGCTTTTCAGTGCGAAAAAGTTGGCACGTATGCATTTATTCACAGACAATGGAGAAAAATATTTTCAAGTCTGGGATTGAAGGGGTTAACTGCCAAAATGTAACAGTTGAGTTAAAACTGTTTTACACATGAACCAACTCATCACTCCTTAAAAATTCAACAGTGGTTAGAGAGATAATTTGGTTTGCATGTATTTAAAAAATTCACAACTTTATATAGAAATTACCTGGGGACTCAGAAATTCACGGCAGGACGGATTCAATCATGCAACTTGCGCTGCTTGTTTTACTTGCGTGGTTTATGGACTTATACGCATTGTGTCCAGCAAGCCAGAAATAAATTTTATTCTTTCAGTTGATATTAGTAAAGGGGGAGATTAATGTAGCATACTGGCACATATGCCACATGAATAAATATATATTTCAATTAAAATGAAACATACTCCTTTTAGAGCCCAGCGAGGCTATAACCGCGCTTCCTCGCCCTCAACCCACATCAACGCAGTTGATGTAATAAAACATAATTAATTTCTATGTCTCCTGAGAGGCTGGTCAATTATCCTGGAGATGTGAGGCCTTGAAAACATGTTCAAAAGAGAATCGTCCAGCGATATGACCGTCTCTTCAAGACAATTCAAACGTCAGCAACATTAAGTAGACCGCATACCTAGAACCAGTGTTGGGAGTAACGCATTACTTTTCTTAGTCACAAGTTCAGTAACACGTTATTATTAACATTTTGTACCTCAGGTTGTTATAAAATGGTCTGTTACTCTGGCACTTTTTAAAAGCAGATCATGAATCACAATGTAATTTATTCTTTGATGGTTTCCTCTTCGCAAGTTTAAGAAGGATGGGCGTTTTTATAACTACCTACCAAATACAACGAAATAAAGTTACACTGGCGCTGTCTAAAGCACAGAGTGCGAGACCACGTAATTTCTCCCGACTGATATTCTGATATTCTTCCTACCATATATACGCACATCTTGTCACGGTTGCCATGGCGCCCAATTGGCCCGCCCGTGTTTCGCCAGCTGCGACTCGCTAAAAGATTGGCTTTCCGTCTATGTAAGGGCCCAGTCACACAGCCGTTTGCGTCTGTATCGCGGGTAAAATTTTGCGTTTTTTTTTTCCCCGTGGTTGCCCGCGGTAGAAAATGCGCAAAATTGGCTAACCCGCTGTTTATCCGTGGTATGCCCGCAAAACAGACGCCGGCGACTGTTCCGCTTCCTCATCGCGTCAGTTCCATGTCCTTTCCGCGTGTGGACAACGGGTATAAAAGCTGCCGAGCCGGGCTGTAGAAATCATAACCGCTCAAGACACAGTCCCGTGAAGATCAATATTTCAAGCTATGGCACCGAAGAAGAAACCAATATGTTATTATTGTAATAGTTTTTCATTTTTATTTTATTATCTTGTTATGAAATGAAAAGAAATGTCAAGAAATAAAAATGGATTAAGACGAGGTCACTACGGTGACGGGGATCCATGTTCACCCCTTGACGTCTCGAGCACAACTGACGTGTGCTCGGCAAATCGCGCTGTATATACGCGGAGAAAGGCGTTTGACCGTCACACGTGTTACACACGCTAATTCACGTGATAACACCGCGATCCAGGCGCAGAACAAACGTGGAATGACCGTGCTCCACCTGCGATTACCCGCTAAAATTTCGGGAACACACACGAAATAGTGTTTTTCAGTCGCGTCCAACACTGTCTTATACAGTATACTATGTGAGTAGAATACTGTAAACTGAAGGGGGGCACTGAAGGACAACACCACCGAATTCAAATCTGAATGAAATGTTGATTGTAGGTGCTCACAAATGGGAAAACTCTTCTGCATATTGATTCAAATATGACTATGACGACTATGCTCTCTAACCGTTTATTGTCAGTGGAATACTAATTGCCAGAGGAGAAACACAGAGGTAATTGCTGGAAAAACGAAGAGACCGGCCAACTAGAGGGGCTTTGTGATGGCGAGTCTGCTTTTATTTTGGCAGGGAATTTGGAGTGCAGGAGGCAGAGATGCTTGGCTAAAGCTGAGATTGTGTTGTCGCATCCAACAGAGAGCGATCGGCAGCTTAGGCCAAGGTGGCTGGACCCAGATGTGAGTGAATTCGCTCTGCCTGGCCAATTTTGTCCTGTACTGCGGGACCGCAACCCTGCCAAGCTTCGAATTTTGTCACACAATGAAAATGCTACACCTGCACACATACAAAGCGGCTGCAGCCACGGCTGGAAAAATAGGAAATCAGTGATTCATCATCTGTGTAAAAATTGTTTCAGTTTTTTTGTGAAATCGCATTACATGATATACCTGATAAAAATGAGCATACCGTTTTCTATAAATCCATACAATGGTAATTAATCAAACATTTTTCTTTGCAGGATAAAATAAACTCATGGCAAATCCCGAAGCATTCATTAGCGCAGTGTTTCTCAACTTCTGGGTTTGGGACCCAAAAGTGGGTCGCAGATCCATTTTCAGAGGTTCATGGGCCTTCGTCTTGCCAAAATAATGCCAAAAGGCTAAGAAACTGAGAGTTGATTACACTTCTTATCTGTAGACAGCATTAAGGCCCCGCAAGTGCTAGTTGACACCCACCATTTCTACACATGTTGAGCCTGATGAAGCCCAGATCTTTTTATCGGGGTTAATGGGCGACCAGATGACTATGAATATTTGTGTAAAATATTTTAGAAGCAGGAAGCAGCCAAACAACACATATGTATGTGATATTTAATAAATAACACATTATTTAAATAATAGCATTAAGAAAATGTTCTAATTGTAATAAGGATGAAAAAATATATTCTTGTCATTATGTAATGAAAGAGCTGTAAATGTACTTTTTATTGACAATGTGCTTAAAGCAATTTATTATTTGACCTTTTTCAAATCAAGTAGTGCTTCAAGTAGCTATTTTCTTTTGTGCAGTGAATTGGGACTTGATTGATACTTGATATTAATAACTGGAAACTCACATTAACTTTCAAATATAAAACTCTTTCCCACAGCTAAATTATTTTTACTCTTTAATAACTTTAACAAAATTATTAAATACACTAAAAATAGTCATGTAAAAACAGGGGGATCTATGATCCTAAGAAAAAGAACCTTTCCAACTTTGAGTAAAATATCCGTGTTAATTTTCTCATTTTAAGCATTTTTTCTTATTTTGCTCTTTTCCTGAACACTTAGATTCATACTGCAAAATATTTTGTAAATAATCAGAGAAATACTGCAAAATGAAAAAAGAAATACTCAAAATTTACAAAACAATATATCAAACGAAATATATTGATGTATAAAATTGTAAGAACGATATTTCAAAATATTTTAAATTATATTATGATAACTAACCCCTCTGATATACGACAACCAATGAAAAAAAATGGAATGGGGGCTCTGGGGGCAGACAGGATAAACACACATTTTGTTTTGTCGGACAGTCCACTATGATCATAGAAACGAGTTAGTAAATTCTACTGACCAACTCAAGAACCAAAACCCATTTCAGGTAGTACATTAAATTCATGATTATTTCAATGTCTGTGTTCCATTATCCCACTGCAAACTATTTGAGCCGGATAAATGGGGAACAGTTCTCCATTCTATTTTGGTCTGAAAAGTTCGTTTTTTGTTTCTTGACTCATGAGTATTTAAATATCAGCCGAATAATTTGCGAGGTAGTATGACGTATTTGATATATATACTATATTTTGTGTAGTCTTCTTTTTCGCAGTCACCTTCACTACTAAAAACACTCAAGTGAGATATCAAGCAGTGAAATTGCAGCGTTTAGTTTCCTCTTGTGAGAGGAAACGATGGGCTTCATGGAGTGTTTGTAGCCTGTTGTATTTTTTTCAGGAGCATGCTGTGTGGCGGAACGGGAGTTTGTGACTTGATGCCGTATAGTTCCGTTTATAAATAAAGTGGACGACAAAATAAGTCGGCGGAACTGCTCGTCAACGACCACAAAACTCTCTTTTCACATCGTTCAATTTAATCCCGACACCTACTTGAGTCCAATTTTCGGAGTAACTAGTTAAAAAGGAATTCGTACCAGGGTAGCAATTACTTTTCTCCGCAACGGGTACTGTAACATGTTATTCATATAACTTGCAACTCAACTCTCGATAAGACATGGTGTGGTCCTCTGCTACTTTCTAAAAGCGGATCACATTCTCTACTGCAATTTAGGGCTGCAACAATGAATCAATTATTATGAGCGTTATCATCGGCAACAAATTTTAGCATTGATTTGTTGTGTCATGCAATTTATGCACCACGCAGCATGTTTATTCAATGCAAATTAGAGCGCATTGAATTTTGATAAAGGGACATGCTTGTAGTACCACTTTGGTTCAGGAGTGGGCAACTATACACTGTTTTTATATAAAAAAATGATCTTCCATACATTTGTAAGTACAGTATTTTTGTTTTTTGTTAAGCTAGGATTTTATATTGTTTTGTGTTATAAAATATTCTATTGTTATGTGTAATATTTCCCTTACATGTCCAAAATGTCATGGTTGCCGTGGTGCCCAATTGGCCCAGGCCGTGTGTGTGTGTGTGTGTGTCACGGTTGCCATGGTGCCCAATTGGCCCTGCCCGTGTAGTGCCAGCTGCGGCTCGTTGAGAGATTGACTTTCTGTTTATATAAAGCTCAGCGCTCTCTTGGTTCAGTGTCAGCCCGTCAAACAAACTTCTGCCCCACAAAACGTGGGTTCTGACTCTGTCCTTTTCTGATTTCCTGTTGATTTCTTCAGCCCGGTGTTGTTCCCGTTTATTTTTGTCCTGTTTTTTTTCGGGTTCCAGTTTTGTTTCCGTCTAATTTTGTCCTGTTCAGTATTTTCTCTAGTTTCTCCTGTTAGTTATCGATATCCTGATTTGTTGTCATTACTGTCTGTCCCTTCCTGTCCGATACCAACTCGGGCAATTGGAATCGGTCTCGTCGGTCTCTGGCTTCCTGTCCTTCCATGCCAGACCGGCTTCCTAACGTGCATTACTCCCCATTTCCCATTGTGTGAGAACATCACGCGATTGGGTCCTGTATCTGTTCTGGTTCTTATACAGAAACAATGCTACCAATGGGGAAAACATGTGCACAGAATTTAGGGTAAAAGAATGCAGAATTTTGGTCTTTTTATTCGTAAAATTATTTTTGCAATACACTATGTCTTTGGGGAGAAAAAGAAAACATCTCAGATATTAACCATAAATTGAGGAAGAAATGTTTGCCAATTTGAACATGAAAGACACAATGGATACGGAGTGTCTAAACTGTAAGTTCACAAGCTCTCAAGACTGCACAGTGCAACCAATATGAAGAATTCACTGCTTCCACAGGTTGGTATACTGTACTCGTTTTCTTCAATCAATTTTACTATGTAGCTGTTTTTAATCAATTTCAGAGGGGAGGCTTGAATGTAGGGCTGCAACCATAAATCGATAAAATTGATTATTTGAAGTGTTGGCAACGAATTTCATCATCGATTTGTTGAGACCCGTGGTTGCAGCACTCAGCACATTAATTCAGCATTGAATTTAATCCTGCGACAAATTTGTAATAGCACTTTGGTTCAGCAGGGGGCGCTTTGAGACCGTATTTTGATGCACAAGGTCACCTTGATCCCAAAAATGTATTTATATAGCAATTTCAGGCATTGAAATGCAACTCAAAGTGCTATATAAAATTAATTGCACAAAAAGATGACATACTGTATACAAAAATGCCTGCCAAGCCAGGAGTGAAGTAAACAGTTTTGAAGAGAGGCAATTTTGGTATAGAGGTTTGTTTGTGGCTTTTCATTCTGACAGAGCAGGCAAAAATAGCATCAACCATGAACTAACAAAAGGAAACAATAAACTATTTGCACATATGCGATGAAGTACTCACATTCTCCTCTGATGTTGCCTACTTTTTTTTTGCACTTTAGAACAAAAGTACATATTTGCAGGTGTATAGCATACATTTGTCTGATTCTTTTGGTTTATTGTTAGGCTATTTGACAAACACTTGTGTTTTGTATTGTTTTGTATTATAGATTATTATGTCATTTTGTGCATTATATTTCCTATCGGTCCAAAACTTCAATATTGGAATAAGGAGGAGGAAATTTAAAATGTTCAATATTTCTAATATGAAATATCCGTTAGTTGAAGCCCTACTTCTATGTGAGAATGTGAGTATTTATAGTAATCTGTAACTAGATCGTTTCTTTGACAACAAGTTCAGGTTGTCCCCTGCCCACTGCCCGAAGATGGCTGGTATGGGCTCCAGCACCCCCGTGACCCTAAAGAGGATAAGCAGCACAGAAAATGGATGGACAGATAGTTACTCTGAGAGTAAAACGCTACTTTTGGGTGTCAGTAATCTGGGGAGTAAGGCAATGCCTTTTTAAATGAAAACTCGTAACTGAATCTTATTACAGATACCCCTCGTTACTTCTTGCTAAGAAATGGTGATCACAAGCAGGTGCTCTTTCAGTTCTGGAGGCGACTGAAGCTGCGTCGGAAGAGAGAGCAATCACGAGGATGCAGGTCCAGCCCACTGGTATCGCTAGACTAACTCTCTTAAGCCACCCCTGCCGAGCCTGTATTGCAAATCCATTACCCATGAAAGCCGTGGGAAACCGCTACTATCAAGCCGGTTGTGTTTAAATTGTCAGAGGCCTGGCTCTATTCGGGGATACCTGATGTTTGCGCGTAGCTCTCCAGCCGCTCTCTAAATCGCTTTCTTACACTGTAAGGAGAAGCCTTTCAATTTTCTTGTACTTTTGTATTATGGTGATGAAGTAATTATGTGTTCTGTGTTTTTATTTGTAAATATATTGGTGTTATTTGATTGGATTTGTCAAATTTCTATGAAGGTGCAATGCTTTTTTTGCGGATTTTCATTTCCCATGGGGAGAAAACTGCAGGGTTACTGTACTATTTTTCTCTAACATGTCCCACACTGCTCAAGGCTAATGAAGACGTTTGTTGCCGCTTAAAAACAACGGCCACCGGAACTCGAGCTGCCGCTGCTTCTTTCTTCCCTCCCACCTTCACACCCCGTCCGCCCCCGCAGCAGATGGACTGAGGTGAAAGCCAAAGAGTGTTTTTATAGAGCACCCTGTCTCAGTGCAGTGAGTGTGAGTGTACAGGCTTATAAAATGACACGTTTTTTTTACAAAGCTGCCCATTGCCGACATAAATTGTTTTTTTTTCTTTTCATTGCACAAAAGAGAGGTGGGAGTGAAAGGACATCGTGAAAAGCTCAAAATGAAGCATTGGCTAAGGTGTGACTTGTCACATTACCTTGCGTGATTTCTTATATCCAGACAGCACATCATAGGGAAAAAACACAAAATAAGGAGGAATAGAGTTATTAGTAAACTGTGAAGTGTGCGGAGTGAGAAACATGCCGGAACTTGCAGAAACATGCACACATGAGGCGCTTGCATGCACACAGCCATGCCAAACATTTACCTATGTGAAATTTTATTTTGGCAACTTAAACTCGAACTCAGCGGAGCCAAACTCAATTTAACTCAGGGGACACTTGCTAAAAAAATATTTTCACGGGGGCCGGACTACCAAATAAATGGAATAAGAAATTGTGCCTTAGCTTGATGGCTGCGGGTCTTTTTGGAGGCTCACTATTAAATTAATTGATTTGACTATAAAACGATTACTGAAGTTTTTCCTTTCTCAATATTTTTTTTGTCTTTCACTCAAATTCAATCTTGCAATGTTTATCAACTGTGCATTTGTTAGAAAAACAACGATTGAATTCATTTTGACTACAAGTTATTTAATTTACGGTAATTTAACCTCGTGCATACCGGAAAGTGACAAAAATAGCATACAGACACTAAATCAAATGATAGATCTAATGATTTAAAAAGTCTTTCTGCTTTTTATTTTTTACAAACACGTTTATATTTCATAACTCACAAAAAGGAGGTAAAGTGTGAGGTTCCTGTATGCCATGGCAACTGATTGACAGATTTGATAGACTTTGTGCTCACTAGCACTTTAGTGTGTGTATTTAGGGAAAGCTTTGACGAACTTTCCTCAAGAAAGCCCTATTTTTGTGCTTCTTTAGTAAGACTTTGTATTTATTCCAGCCTTGCTTTTTATTATTTCTTTGTACTTTTATTGATTTTTTTTTTTTAGGGGGGACATTTTCCCTCCACAATTTATACAGTCTACCACCACGAATTGTTCTCCTGCACAGGGTGCCTCAATTAATGCTGGAACCCCTGTCTGCTGTAAAATAATACAACATAATACGTAAAGACCACCTTCATGGGCAATAGAACAGGTGTTGCTTCAAGGTGGCTGTAATTACCTTTTAATATGATGTCCGACACCGCCATGTGTCAGGTAACGTAGGTAAGTGAACAACAGATGTGGCCATGTAAAGCTGATGCTTACAGTCTACAGTTGAGAGAGAAAGTCCTGCAGCATACTATGCAGGGCAAACGCTGCTAAAGAATTAGCTGTTACTCCCCTTACTGTGCATAAAAAGATAAGGATACCACTATAAAATTACAAAATAAATTTGTGATAGACATTTTACATTTGAACATGTACATGTATTAGGTGTAATGTACATTACATGTAAGTGCACATGATTACAGGTACAGTAATCCCTTGTTTATCATGGGGGTTATATTCCAAAGAGAGCTCATGATAGACAAAATCCCTGATGTTGTACAAACCTTCTTTTTTTCATGTGATCAATTTAAATACTTCATTATATACTGAAATAAAAACATTTTAAAGGATCAAGCAATTGTGTAATGGGACACTATAATATTAGACAACTAGATGTCGTGGTATTGTGTAGTGCAACCAAAAATGAGTATTAAAAAGCACAAAAAAGAATGAAGACTACAGAATCTCCTCACTTAGAAAAAAAAAATGCCCAGCCTTTCACAAGTTTTCAAGGTTTCCCTTAGCAGCAAGATGGAGGACACTCAGGAGGTAGAGCGCTCGTCTTGGGCTCAAGGGATCCCAGTTCGAATCCCGGCACACCCGAATTACATGTCGAAGTGTCCTTGGGTAAGACACTGAACCCCTAATACCCCCAATAAGCAGGTTAGCGCCTTACATGGCTGCAAGGCCGCTATTGGGAAATGTGGAGCATATTGTAAAGCGCTTTGGGAAGTCATTGACTTGAAAAGCGCTATATAAAATGCAGATCATTTCATTTCATTTCATTTCATTTCATGTCAAAACCCTTTACATGAGCCTCATGTTAAGTGAAACAAACACATTTCTTGACCAAGGAGTATTTAAAAAAATGTCTTTATATGATAGTTCATGCAATATTGCTTATTATTTAAATCAATATTGGTTTATTTTAATGAAAATGATTTTCTTACAACTTGCAGGCTTTGAATAACACAACGTCCCTTTAAAAAAATGAAGGTCCTTTATAACGTTTATACAATGAACTACGTACCGTCAAATTATAATAATAGGTGGGGGCCCCTTGCCAAGTTTTTGAACCCAATGTGGCCCCTGACTCCAAATACTTGCCTACCTCTGGTGTAATGGTAGTCTGTACAGCGAACTGATAGTGATTTCCCAAAAAATTTGCATGTTTTCGTACAACACGTAATATGTGCCTTTGAAAATTATGAGGGATTCAATTGAAAGCAGTGAGTACTTATAATTTGTGTTTTTATTTTTTTTATTTTTTTGACTCTTAGTGCTTTTGATATAGTTTTTAAGCCTGCTGTGTTTTTCTATGGTAGCTTTCTAGCAAAAAGGTTGGCCTGTATGCGTTTATTTACAAACAACTTTGGCAGGAATGTGTTAACTGGTTTATTTTAAGAGTTGAGTGAATGCAGTTTTACACCTGAACCAAGTCAACACTGCCCTTTAACGGCCGGAGAAGGTAGTTGGTTTGCATTAAAAAAAAAAATCATGACTTGCTTTTTTTTTTGACATACTGAGAAATGTATGGCAGACCAGATAAAATCATGCAACGGGTCAGATCTATGACAGGCCTGGTCTAGCCCAAAGACATAACCTGGCAAATAAGAACGTGAGATTGAATCGTGCAATATACCAGACGTGAGTGACATAAGCATTATTATTATTAGTTTTTGCTTTGCATACAGAAAAAAAACTAAAATCCTTGTTAGAATATCATGCAAGAAGAGAGAGCGTCATTGCGAAAAGAGATCGCTCAAAGATGGCAAACTGTAAAAGTTGGCTCTCAATAAGCCTTATTTGAGGACGTGTAGCAGTGATGTTATAAGTGAAACCAAGAGGTTGTTTTTTCCTCTGTCTGAAAGTATGCATTCATGATGCCGCCGCTCTAAGCTGTCCTTGATATGATGAACAGACCCAGCAAACCATATTTCCCCCCTGTGTATAAATATATAATTCCATTCCAGCATGTGCGTCCATTTTAATTGAAGAGTGGGCTCTAAAGCTCTTTAACCATCTTCAGCCCCTCCCTTACAGACTATCGCCCCCTCCACCACAGATTTTGTTTTTTTCCTGTCCGTATTTTAAGGATGATTTTCTCTCCTCTATTGCCAGTGTAAGGCTCAATTACCATACGATGATGAAAGAAGGCGGCGGCCGGGAAGCAGCCAGGAGGAAAATTTGCTGTGCTGATTGTGAAGCGATGACGGTAGCTAACAAAATGCATGTTCATAATCGCAAATTACACAGTTTAACGTAATTGGACGGCTTATCAGGCAGAGGCTCACTGCCGCTTGAAACTTGCTCGCTCAGACTAAACTTTTATGTGATGCTGCTCTCAACCCCCTCGTCTGTCATTTGAAAAGAGTGTACACCCGAGGCCATCATTCTTCCAGGTGTCTATAATACCTCAGCGAAATGAAATGGTGACGAAAGAAAAGTGGAATTACAGAAAGTCCAGAATCAAGACGGCTTGTCAAAACTGTTCCCTGATATTGCAGTTGTACCGTATTTTCCGCACTATAGGGCGCACCGGGTTATAGGGCGCACCCCCAAAAAAATAGTTTTTGGTCCTATATCTTCCATAGATAAGGCGCACCGGATTATAAGGCGCTACAATGGGAACGTCGACAAAACAGTCAGATGATTCAGTCAAACTGATTACCCCCTTAACATTCCCAAAGCTTGCAAAGAAGCAAATACGTGTCGTAGACACGTGCGGATGCGGTGTCCGTACGATGTCACTCAAATGCATCATTTCAAATATCATTCGGAAGGTTTAAGTCTTGGGATTCAAGAAATGCCAAACATTCCTTAGTTTCTATTTTCTTTTTCGCTCGCAACTTTACTGTGCATATGACAATAAACACTTGGAATTGAGTTTAATTCACTCAACTCATCACAGCAACATCAAGATTGTTCTAAAACAAGATACCGGGAAAATATAAAGCCGCATAGCTCACCTAAGTTCTCACGTTCAATAATAATAATAATAATAATAATTTCCTTTGTATTGTCATTCTTTGTAACAATGTACACAGAACGAAATGTCGATACACCTGACGTTGTAGCGAGCCGATGCAGCCGCAGCCAACAGAGGGCGCCGCCATTTTACCAATGTTATAAGTCTTAGGTATGACTCGGCCGAGGCGCGAACCAGCGACCTCCCAGTCTCAAAGCGGGCGCCCTACCATCTAGGCTACTGAGCTGGTACGCAATCATGGTCTTCTTACAACCGTGAGTGTAGTAAATCAGGGAGAGTAAAATATTTACAAATACAGACTAATGAAACATGTTTCTTTATGACGTAGTTTAGCAAGCTTGCCTCTTGACCTCCGAATAACTTTAGCCAATAGTGATTGATTCAACTGATGATTGACACATTGGTTAGCCAATGAAACGCCGGTAAATAAATCCCACCATCCACCGCGTACTACTTGGCGTTCGGGGGAAAATCGAGTCGGCGGCTGCAAGTTAGTTGGAAAACTTAATGTTGATCCATAAATAAGGCGCATTGTATTATAAGGCGCATGGTCAGCTTTTGAAAAAAATAAAGGCTTTTAGGTGCGCCTTATAGTGCGGAAAATACGGTACTTGTTTATTATCAGTGTAACCCGAGCTCTTAATGTACTTTTAATTCTATGAGCCTTGCAGTCTGATGCGCCCTATATATGAAAAACATATCACAAAAGACAATTGTTTAGGGGTACACTTTAAAATACGGTAAACCTTTCAGTGCGAAATACCATAAATCTTATACTATTGTGCAGAAAAAAATGACGATGCAATGCACTAATCACTTTGTTAATGTGATGTAACAGACCAACTGGAGCCTCTCTCGCATAAAGAGCAAGATGAGGGCTTTTTGGCCCATGTTGTGAAAGTCCTGGGTATGATCAAAAAGTATGTACAAGGAGAACACAAACAAAAATGATGGCGATATTTTTTGCAGAAGTGGGAGGAGCAGCTGACGGACAACAGGAAGTTTGACAAAGCAAACCACACAGGCTCAAGAAGCTCAGCATGCTAAAAGCAAGAAAGCATGAGCAGTAGTAGGTTGGCGGGTTATGCATTTACCGGTGCCTCTCCTCGCACGGCGTCCTTCTTGTTCACCATGATCTCTCCTTTGCGATTAGAGCGCTCCAAGCTGATGGTGTTCCACACATTGAGTTTGATTGGCTCCCTACTCCTGCATCACAAACACACTCAAGGGTGTAAGGAACTGCAGGAACATCACCAGGAACAATTCTCTAGTCGGGTCAAATTCAATCCAGTAATATAAAAGAATTCATACCTTAAGAACACCCATACCTTGTCTATTATATTGTCCTCTGCACTATGCTATTTGTCGTTAAGCATAAAAATACATAAATAAATGGGTAAATTAAAAACACACAACCTAATGTATTTGAAAAAATTAAAATCAGGGTATTCATTCGTGCAATTTTTTTTAGACGAAAAATAACTGAAAATTTGTGTGCTGTTTATGCAGGACAAAAATTGAACCGTTTACGGCCATAGCACCCTGAGAACTTCCAAAGCAATGCACGTTCAGGCCTGGTTAGTACTCAAATGGGAGACCGCCTAAATACCCAGTAATGTAAATTGGTCTTTTGGCACTTTGCTGCAACAGTGCGGATCGTATCCCCGGTAGAGTATGTGAAGTTAATTTTTTTTATTTAAATCAAACAAAAAGGCATTCAGCCTTATCTCGTCATCACACTATTTTTAGTTACGGTACTAGAGACCTATGATAACTTTGGGCATTTAACATGCTACATTGACAAAGAAAATATACCACTTACAATGCTTTTAACACAATAGAAGAATAGAATAGAATTTGTCATTGTATCATGTACCAACACTGGAACAGAATTAACATTTGTCTCTGGTACAGTGTCTGAAAATAGTGTGACAATAGGTCAAAATTCAATGTCATTTTGTAGGTCATCTATACCACAGGTAGTACAGTGAATTGGATTAGGCTCTTTTAAAATCGTGACATTGGTTCTATTTCTGTTGCATGAACTGCAAGGTTTGATTTGAGAAAAAGAAGAAGAAACATTTTATAATGAATGAAAACGGCTGTTACATGTTAATGCCAATATTTCACGCACTACCTTAATTTCCCTTCTGGTTGAACAGACCAACAGCTTTTAACTTAACTGCATCATACACTTTTAACTAGTCTAGTTTTCTTCAATACTGAAAACAACTGTTGTCTGCCAAAACGACAACAGGTGTGTTCTGAGATGAAAATAAACATCTTCTTTGTTGTGATAATAAAACATCATCATTTAGAAATTTAGCACTGCATAGGCTGCAAAAAAAATTGAGCTATACACCAGTGCGACTTATGTTTTCTTCTAGTTATAGTACACACTGTACAATCACTGGAATCACTGAATTTTTAACTGCTAGTCAAATTTGCCTTGTTACTTTGCCAATGTAAGAACTTAATTGGTAAATCTAAATTTCTCTCCCAAGACTCGAATGGAATTAAAATCAGGATAGAACTGAAAAGAACTGACATGCACGAGTAACAAATGGGTCAGAATATAATCATGCCACTTTTTAATATATCAGGATATGTATGGTGGTACGACTATTTTCGAATGTACCGGTAGATTTACTACGTTGGTAAATTTGTTAGCATACATGCAAAATGGCAAAAAAAAGGACCATTACGTTGCAAATGAACCATACCACAATGAATCAAATTGTAATCCAATTGAGTCAGATAAATCAGACAGTACTTCTTTAACATTGATCTATCCTTAAAGTCTTTGGGATCCTATGTATCTATGACACATAAAACCGCCTTTTGTGGATGGATTTACTAAAATTGTGAGAAATTGAGATGCAAAACCAATAGAACAAAATGTTTCGTCATAAAAACTCATTGACAGTAACTAAATTATGCTATAGCAATTGTTTTAAAAAGGTTTCTTTGTATGCCAACCTGATGGTAGCAGGCCCCTTTCCAAGGTCATAACGGAACTCCAGGATCCCTTCATTGAGGGACAACGAGATGAAGTCTCCTTTTCCGTCAGATTTTTGCCCGTTGTAGAAAATCAGGCCATTGGAGTCATTGGCCAAAAGAACCACTGTCATGCTGACCTTTTGGCTGTGCACAAAGTACATACACAGAGGTCAAGACAATAGTAATGTATGGACAACGTTTTCTCGCAGGCTTGTTTGTGTGTACAAATCACATCTTAGAAGACTCACCGGAGATCATGGCCATAAAGATGTAGACCCTTGAGCTCCAGGTAAGAGTCCCCATTAAATAGTGGCATGTATGGGCCTATCCTCTCAGCAACTGGAAGCACATACATTGTTTTCATTCTTTAACAAAAAACACAAATGTGGACGCACAAAATGTACAAGTTGAATTGTCGAACTTTGAATTAGAAAGATGGCAGACACATTAAATCATATTCTTTGGATCAGGGGTCGCCAACCCCGTGCCTGCGCCGACATTATCACGTGCTTGTGGGCTTGTTCTAAAAATAGACTTAATCACGAAATATAAAGGTCTTAAATGTGAATAAATTGTGTTGCGATTTTAAAATAAAATTGCATTTACAGTTATGTAAATTAAAAGCAAAAAATATAAAGAATATACAAAAACCTCAATAAAGAATAAAAGTAGCAGAGTTCGATACTCTCAGTACAGAGGTGAGTGGTCATGACAATCGCAGCCTCGATCTTGAGGGTCGCGAAGGAGTCTAAATCGATTTCTACATACATGAACATGACGGAAAAAAGGGAGACACCATATAATTTTCGTAGTGAATGGGAGGAGGAATTCTTTTTTTATTAATGTGGAAGAAAACTGTGTGTGCCTTATTTCCGGAGCTAATGTTGCCGCGACAAAGTGGCACAACGTCAAGTGCCACTACAGCACTTGTCACAAGGAATCCATGCTAAAGACTGGCCTGGCAGCACATGGCGGACAAACAAATGACAATGTCGTTGGCAAAAATGGAGTAAAAATATTAGAAAACTGTTAAAATGTGTTAAGTTTAAAAAACTGCTTTGTTTTAATGGCTATACAGTTAGTGATTAGTAGAAATGTGATATTTTATTTTTTATGTAATTTAAAAATATTATGCATAGTTCATGAAACTGATGATAGCAGAGAGTGTCTTCCCCCCATAACATATATATATATATATATGTTAAATATGATTTTCACCAGGCATCAATGTGTACTGAGCTCAAGGCCAACATTTAAATACCTGACTACATTTTTATTTGCTTGATATTTGTGTTTTTTTATTTCTTTAATTATTAAGACATTTCTTGAATTTCATGAAAAAGAAATCCAAGGTAGCCCTTGTTTGAGTTAATAAACGCATATGGTCAAATTTAGTGCATTAAAAGTGACATACTGTATATCACTTTGCCTTAATTATGAGTGATTCAAAACCAGAACAAAAGGTCTATTCATAGAAAAACAACAATTAAAAAATTAGTTGTACATGCAGATGTCTGCATTCATTCCAAACAAACCTTCAATTGTTGTCTTTTTTTTGCAAGAATGGAATGTTTAAAAAAATTTCATAAAATAGATACAGAATGATTGCTCTATTATCTATTATCTGTAAAGAATTGTTTGAATGTAACCCTAATATCCTTTTGTAGCAATCCACAAAAGTAAATGGAACCTCCCTGTCTCATAGAAAAAAGATCGACATTTTGCACAAAAAATGCAAATACTGGCTGAGGTAAACATTTTCTCTGTAGCCGAATAACAAGAAAAAAAAAGAAAGAAGACAAGATACTGGAGCTTGCTATGGTGTCACAGTGAGGCAAACAAAACAACCTCTGATCGCAGGTTGGGAAAAAAATTGAATGCCACCATTGTTATTTTTTTCTAGTAATAAATGCATAACACTGCTTGCGAAACGTGTCTCTGGCTCCAAAATAAGGAGAAAGGAAAGAATTGAAAGTGGTTTGACATTAGCTAAGCAATCAAGTACAACCCAAGAGTACATATTTCTGCAACTTCAGGCATCCTTACCAGGCTTGGGGAGTAAAGGAATACATATTACAGCATTACGAAATCATGATACAATAAACTGTAATTGTATTCTGTTACAGTTACAGAGATAAATGTGTGATCATTTTACAAGTATATTTAGTTAAAATAAGGATTACTTTGCAGGATTACAATTCTATTTAAATTATACAGTATTGGTATATACATAATGCGTCGATAAACGATTTGTGTCTATCATCACGAAACAGTGAAAGATGAGCAGCGCACACATATCGTAGTAATTCTGTACGTACGGACAACTCATCTACCAAAACATGTTCATCACACTGTGTTGCAGGTAAAATAACTTTTCTTTTTCTCTGTATTTCATTTCTCCTTCATTTTGCCACTCAATTGGTAAATTGGCGCGAGCCTGCAGTTCGTGAGTGCGCTCAGGGAAATTTTGTAAATTTGAATTGTCATCTTTTTATTTTATTTTGCAGTTTATTGTCGTTTGAAATCTACTACGCATTTATGTATTTTTTATTTTATGTTTATAATTGTTGTACATAAACATCCAAGAAGCTTACATCAGACTGAGAAGACACCAGTCAATCTGAGATGAATGGACAGCCTAGTAAATCTGAATATTGTCAAGAGGTTTGGCATTCCAACTTTGACTCAAGACATATCCCAGAGTTTGCTGAAAATTTAGAAAGTTAACACTTGGTGTGTTTAACACAATATTGGGCTCTTTTTGTGCGCTTAATGTGGACTATTACGGAGCATATTCTTGTCAGTCAAGTGAAAGAGAAAGTTTTATTTTGCTCAATAAACTATATTACTTGGTTAAGATTTGAGCACTTTTTTGTAGGACTACAAACAACTACCTTGGTTTCCCCTTTATTTCGAGGAGATGTAGTTCATTCATCTTAAACAAAATTCAGAAATTGTATTTGTATGATGTTTAAGTTGTTATTAATTAGCATATTTGGTACGACAGTAATCCAAAAGTAATCAAGACTAATCCACTTATCTTAGTGGTATATTATTCTGGTTACATTTTTTTAACAAGTATCTAGTCACTGTATTGGATTACATTTCCAAAGATCCCCTTCCAATCGTGATCCTTATACACCTACAATTTGATTCGTGCCGGGCTAAAATTAGTAACTGTGTTGGGTCAGGCATGCTGAGATGCAAAAGAAAATGAGATGTTGTTCCAAAGACCGAGTCTTGTTGATGCAGGCCAGCTGGAAATGTACAGAGAATGTTCATGCATGAAATGTACATCTAATATTGGAAAACTGAGCTGCTTGAAGCTTAATTTCTGAGGGAGTAGATAAGCTTTTAAAGGTATTATCTTTTATGTATGGAGATTACGGTCAATTATAACCCGCTGAGTAGTTATGAATGATAATTTTACTACGTCAACAAAGAAGAGCAAATTTACAGCAAAAATAAACCTTAAAAACGAACAACGATTTGAAAAATAGTCGATTTACTTAAAAAAGAATCTTGGCTTTTTTACTCTACTTGTTCCAGTGTTAAAGGTACAGTGTATTAGCGACCACAAATTGTTTTTCAGTGATCAATAGCAGACAGATAGCAACAAAACATGTAATTTCCTGTGACGTATATACTATAACTAGTAAACCATGCAGCCTCAATTTTGGAACTGATATTGCCTAACCAGAAACAGATACTGTACATCTTCTGGATGACCTAGTACCATATTCAAATCATTTTTGCAAAAATCTGCACCTTTATTGAATTTTATGTATTTTAGTCTTCAAAATAAGGTAGGCCTGGCCAAGGCCATCAATGGTGAACAATTTTTGGGCATGTTATGAAAATCAATCGCCTTGTGATTTCCTATTTTTTGACAACTGGTCCTAATCCCCAAAATGCGCCACAGAAAAATTTAAGGGACATTGAGTTTTATTTTAGCGCCTCGAAGTGGTAAAAAAATAATCTTCATTCATTAAAAAAACAACACAGTATATATTTGAATAATTAACAAAATACACAAAATACCATAAAAACGTGTATTTTATAAAATACTTGTAGGTCAAGAAATGTGTATTCATTTTAATTAACATGAGAGGGAGCTCATATGGTTGTCCACCATCTTGCTGCTAAGGGATCCCAAAAAACGCAAAACCTTGTGAAACATTGAGCAAAAATATTAGAAGAAAAATGTTTGGTCACTTTAAGTCTCTGTAACCTGTTTGTCTGTTTGTGTGTCTGTCCTCCCAAGACAAGGGGGAAGGAGTTTAGATATGACCAACATCTTTCACAGGCAGTCAGGTAGGTTACCCTAGATTTGAAAAATGCCCCCAAAAAAGCAGACTCAATGCTTTTGGCTTTGTTGACTCAGCATTTTTTCCCAGAAAGACATTCCACTGCCCCAGGCAGAATTACATTGAATACCTACACCATTTTTTACAAACAGTCAGGTAGGTTACCCTAGATTCGAAAAATGCAAAAAACAAAAACAAAAAGCAGACTCACTGCTTTTGGTTTTGTTGACTTAGCTTTTTTTTTTCCCAAAGAGACATTCCACTCTACCAGGAAAGAAGACAATTGAATATCAATGCCAACTTTTAAAGAAAGATCAGGTAAGCTACCCCAGATGTGAAAACTGCCCACAAAACCTGATGGTTCTGTTTTATTCACTCTGAAGCTTTATTAGAAATACATTCTACTATCTTAGAACAAAACACGTTTTGTCAGGATCACAATCTTTTACAAGCAATCAGGTAGGTCAATCTAGCGGTTAATGACGCACGGCCATTCTACTTTGGAGTCTTTTTGAAAGCTCTTTTACATTCCAAAATTGTTGGACTACATTTTTGTGTTAATAGGCTAATTTTCCTTTTTTGAAATTGCAAAGTACAAATGAGCTGCTGATTCCTCTCTAGTTGAAGGTTTTACACTTCAAGATATTTTAAAAGATGTAGCAGTCTCAGGGGACCTATGAAGAATAACAAATCAAGACTTATGTAGGATAATGAAATGAAATGATCTGCATTTATGTAGCGCTTTTCAAGTCAATGACTTCCCAAAGCGCTTTACATTGTGCTTCACATTTCCCAATAGCGGCCGTGATCTGTGCAGCCATGTAAGGCGCTAACCTGCTTATTGGGAGTAATTGGGGGTTCAGTGTCTTACCCAAGGACACTTCAACAAGTAACACGGACAAGCCGGGATTCGAACTGGGATCCCTTAATCCTAAAACGATCGCTCTACCTCCTGAGCTACTGCCGCCCCCATAACTATACTATTTTACATCTTAATATTTATATTTAATGCCTTATTTATGTCTTATTATAAACACTTGCTAAAATTAAGTTATACAAGTAATGCAATGGCTAGACTTGAGTCAGTTACGTACAGCTACGAGAAATCGTGAACACAGACAAACAAATCAATTCCTTAATTTTGACAATAAAAGAACAGCTCTCCACAAATTCTGTTTTATTTAGGTACCTCAACATCAAAATTTACTTTTAGACAAGGATCGGATTGAATTAATCTCAGAGACTAAACTCTCTGCAATCAAAAAATAAATCTTTACACGTAAGATGTGATCGTAATGAGCTTATACGACTTAACTCTTATTTATGTGTAAACCGGTTTCCTTTTTAACCGCTGTCAGTGCGGCTCTTGCAAGCTTTATCCACCTAGCCTACTCTTTATCTGCGAGCTCCCGTCGGGGGCTGACTGACGCCCCCATTAATCACAGCAGTCTGGAAGGACTGATGCGATTATTCATCTCATTGATCCCGTGTAAAATAATTTAAATCACCTTTTGGAAAGGGAGACACTCTCAATGGGACGGCATCGATTTAGTTTCGACTCCATCTGTTGGATTTGATTCACTGGCTAACACGTATTCCCTTTTGGCTCTCGTGGATTCTCTAGGGGATTTAGGTGCCGGGGTTCATGCTTGTCTTTTGATAGTAATAAGCACAAAAACATGGTGTAGAGCGCCGGTGATGGAAAATAGAAACATGGCATGGATGAATTTGACCGCCATCATGACAGAAAGGATACAATGTACTGTGTTTTCTGTACTAATAGGCACATTGGATTATAAAGTGCACCCTCCAAAAATAGTCTTTAGTGATATTTTTTCATGTATAAGGCACACCATAAATAAAGATACATGGAATTTAAACTACAGTAAGGGTTAGGGTTACACAGAAATAAAATAAATTACAGCATTTGTGCATCGATGGGTCAGTCAGAATATATGAGTGATTAAAATGTCTTAACGTTGGATGTGACAGGAATGGAACCCGGATCACGTCGGGAAGCTCACAAGAAACCATCTAATACGCCATTATGGATACAGATGACACATGAAAAGGCATTAGGTTTCTCAACATCACACTATTTTTATTCACGGTACCAAATTGTAGATTTTATTATTGGGCCGGGCAATGATTACCTTGTCAGATATTAAACTAGTCCGTAGTACAGAAAATGTTGGGGACCACTAAAATACAGTATTGTATCGCAGACTCACAAAATATTTACGATTCTGAAATGAATAAGTAGAATGGCATTGTGGGAAGTAATTAAGTCATTGTGAACTGAATAAAGAGAAAGGTATTGTCAGAAGTAATTCAGTCTGCATGTAAAACATGTGGTTAAAAGCATGGCCAAATGTAAAACATTCTTCACTTACAATGTTTAGTTTGAGTTTAAAAAAGTTAAACAGAAATGTACACTGATTTTTAACCACTTTCTCTAACAAACATATCTGGTGCCGTGATGAGAAATAGTGTGTTAATGAGATAAAACGTAATGCCGTTCACGTCTGTATCTCTGTTAGTCGCAGGGGTGGCCAACTCGGTCCTTGAAAACTGCATGTGCTGCATGTTTTTGGAGTTTCTCTGCTTCAATACAAGTGATTCCAACCACCTGGATCATTATCAAGCTGCCACACGGCTTGCTAACAAGCTGGAAATTTGCATTACCTGAGTTGGTAAAGAGAAACCTCTAATACATGTAGGACATGCGGCTCTCGAGGAACGGGTTAGCCACTGCCTGGTCTAGTGCATAGGATCTGACCATTCATATTCCTAGCAGCCTGGTGGTAAGGCTGAAGTTGCAATGACCATTTCTTCCAGTTTGTCCCCGTCACAACTGTTATGCAATGATGTTCAGAGATAAAAAGTATTGACTGATGAATAATTGCACAAATATGATAATGCATTTTTATCTTGTCTGCATGTTCAAATTTCTGGCCAATCTAGGTTTTTAGAGTGTACCTAGCATTTGATTTGAATTCTTCTGATGTCACACTCCTTAGAAACACCTTTAAATTTTCCATTTGGAGTGAGCAGGCAGAGAGAAAATGCTGGTTTTCACTTAAAACCGTTGCAGTGGATGTAGCAGATGGCCCAATGGGGCCAATCATCTGCTGTAGGCCTTCCTCAGTTTTAACATGGCAGACCTCTGATGCGCATCAACCCGGAGGGCTCACAGCATTTCCCCTATATGCTCTCTGTGTTTGATATCCCTTTTTGATTTAAAATGGATGGAAATATCACAAGGTAGGAGGACCAAGAGGCACTACTGGCAGAGGATAAAGAACACAACTTAGCAATTGTTTAGAATTGCAGAGTGCAAATGTATAATGACTACTCATCAATCGATCCATCTCAGTTTGGAAACAGGGTTTTGTCTTCGTGAGTGTAGGCAGG
Source organism: Urocampus carinirostris (assembly GCF_059441175.1). Lineage (NCBI taxonomy): Eukaryota > Metazoa > Chordata > Actinopteri > Syngnathiformes > Syngnathidae > Urocampus > Urocampus carinirostris. The sequence continues at coordinate 33,786,186 of NC_142351.1, read as the reverse complement.
ATGGTAATAAACACGTCAGTTATGCAAATGTATTCGCAGAGTGTCAACATGCGTGAGCCCAAAGTAAATTCAAAGCAGCAAACAAAAGTCAAGTGTGAATAAGAAACACACTTGCCTGGTAGATTTGTGTTTTTGGTTTTTATTCTAAGCTTATAGCGCAACCTTTAACATTTGAATTGACAATTAACAAATGCAACGAGTGGGTGCAACATCTAATCAAGAAATCAACAAATCATCATTTATGAACCTAATTACCGATTAGTTTTTACAATCTATTCATAATTTACATAGCTTTTGGATAGGAAAGTGTCTTACAATTCAAGCTTTGCAAGAGTAAATAGTCGCTGACATTTCTTGATTGTATAAAAGTCTTTTGTGTTGAATTAGGATAAACATTTCAAAACTGAACTTTATTGCTCAAGTACATTATTGAATCCTTAAAAGAGCTGTATGGAATTTGGAACTTTTATACTTTAAGTCGTAATCTCCTGGCCTGTCTCATCATTGCGTGATGCACGTGCAAGTACGTACAATTCTCAGACGCACTTAAATAAACCCTCCATTTCTTATCTTTTTTCGGGGGTTTGGAATGGGTTTTGGACTCTACTTGGAGCAGGTCTGACTGTCACCATTTTCATGCTTAACAAACAAATAAACACTAACACTAGAATGTGCACCACCCATCCCCAACCGCCCATTCCTACTACCTAATGTGATCTGCATTGAGCAGCTTGCCTAAAACAAAGACAAAATGCAAATATTGCGCGGTGACAAAAAAGCATATGGGCTCTTTGACTCAGTTGGGCATTGATAGCACGTAGTAGAGAAAATATTAAACTTTCAACTTTTCTAAGGGCACCTCAAATGATGCACTCCACCTTTAACAATGGTCGCCCCTTAGGTGCATTTCCTACATAATATTTTGAATGCATTTATTGTAAGAGAAAGATAGTTTAAGCCCGAGTCCCGCGATTGGAAGATACTCAAAACCAGTTTTGGAATACAATTATTCAAATGTAAACCTTTTTAATGTATAAGATTAATCAGTGTAATGACAAAACAATGATCCAAGTCATCGAATATCAAAATAATCATTTGTCGCTGTCGTATTACTTAATACCACATCTTCGGAAACTAAAAGAATATAATTACGACGGACGGTAATAACTTCAATCCATAACAGGAAATAGGTAATAACTTAAATAATCGGATAAAGTCTTTAAAATTTCAATAATTGAAAGTATGCTGAATCATGAAATTGAGGGTAGAAATTTGAAAGTTGATTATATTTATTCAAACTTGGTACTGGGTATTAAAGCATAGTTTACTAAGTACTAAATCATGGCCTGTAAGCAAGTTAAGTAGCAAATTATTATGTTTTTGACCTCACAAACTAGATATAGAAAAAGGTAAAAAAAATACAACTTATTCCTATCCAAACATCCTGCATAGGATGTTTTTTTTTAAATCACTATTTTATTTTCACCAATAAATAAAGAAATGAGTGTTGGTTGGGGTTGATTTTTTTAAAATATATTAGAATGGAAATCGACTAACTGGTGAAACTTGGATTTTACTCATTTGGACAAGAATCCAAATACTTAGTTTCTACAATGATAAGTACGAATTGAAACTTGAAAATGAATGAGTGTAAACATTACCTATTTCACAGTGCCTCCCTTCACGGCCCATCGGACATTCACACTTGTAGCCTCCCTCTGGAAGCGCCTGGCACTGCGAGGAAGGATGGCATCTGCTGGGCTCACACGGGTCATGGACATCAGCACAAGTTGGACCTAAAGATACAAATAAATTCAATATGACTTGCTTTCAAAGAGGGAATTTGGTGGGGAGAGATTGAGGTAAAATGTGGGCCATAACAGTGGGGTGGAATTCATCTGCGAAAGAAGTAGACTCATATATTGGGAAAAATATGAATATAGTTTAAAGAGGAGTAGTCGTTTCTATGATAGCCGGCCATTTTAGATGACGGTTTTGCACTCTACTCAATCTCAAAGGGTTTTTTCTCTATGTTGTCTTCACAATGCTTTGACCCGCTGTTCTACACACAGGCTTTTTCGCAGCAGACAAACAATTGCAAGTGATTTCCCTCATGAAGTACATGCAAGCTATGCGTGACCTTGACGGAATGAAAAGAACTCCTACAAGGTCTACTGACAAAGCCTTGTGGTGAGAGGCTAAAAATAGACATTGATATGCCTCAACTGAAAATTAACACATACAACCTCCGACCCTATAGTAAACAGCAGCACAGAAGACATTTTTCTCACCTGAGAAGCGAATTTAAGAATTGATCAACGAGTTTGGACCATAAAAAGAACTCTACAGCAGTCTACATATCTCGGACATTTGCTTCAATGCAAAGTTAATTTTTTTTCAAAGACAGAAGGACAATATTGTGCAGGTGAGAAATTCATCAGTTTACATGCACTTCCTCCAAAGTGGGTTGAACCCCCCACCCACCCTCTTTTTTTTTTAAATTAAGAAACAGAAGTTTTCCCTAACAATTAACTTGGCCCAAACTTTGTGCTGAGCCGCAGAGCAACCAGTAAGAGGCACGCGTGATTAGGCTGCACTGCTGTCTACTCTTTACTGCAAGCTCTCTGAGCTGCTTGTTAGTTGGCATCAGCTGCAGGGAGGAAAACAACAAGCAGGGATGTTGAAGCACGGATAGGCCAAAGGCCAATTACTGAGCATTTGGTGGACGTTTTCCCTTTTCTGGCCAGCCTGGGTATTTAATCTCCTACGCCTTCCCGACTTGATGCCGTGGACAAACAGTGATCGGGCGATGGACTGGGGGTGCTTTCGAGGATTTAGTGGCGTGACGTGATCACAGTGCAACCCTTGAGTAAAAGAAAATTGTCAGTAGGAATTCTTTTGGACAGTATATTACATTCCTCTGGGAGCTTTTTGTCAGCACAATGACTGACGTGCTGTCCCATCCCAGAGTTGATTTGTTAACTGTCCAGGATAATTAATAGGTGTTTCGCAGTATGGAGGCTGAACATTTAACATATCTGCCTTAAAATTTAGAGTTTGCATAATTAACGTGTTCCTGAGTGCGTTTTCTATGGGACTGTGGTTTCATCCTACGTCCTCGCCCAAAACAGTTGGGATGAATTTGTGTCGAGTTTGTGATAAGGAAAACATCCTCAGAAAATTGTTGAATGCTTGTCTTAGTATTCAGTCTTTCAGTATCTCACACAGGACAAGCTTATTCGAAACACCCTTCATGATATTGCCCCCAATATAAGATAACAGCTCTCACTTTGCTCGCTGAGATTAAGATGACTGATTTGATGGTGATTACATTTATCAGATGCATAGTTTTTGAGGGATGGGGTCTTATTCACGTTTGGCTTTCTACCTTCAGCCCATATTTCTTTCTTTTTTTTTTACATTTCCAGTACATTCTACTTTTCACAGCTTCACGGATCTACATTGTGTTCTGCATTAGCATTGGCTATATAGTCACTCCACGTCTTCTCTACTCTGACAGAACAGAAGTTTTACGCAAAAAGGAAAAAAACATTTTATTAAGTTCTTATGTAATTGTGAAAAAAATGCTTGAGACTGTAAAATGGTTTCCTATTTTGTTTCAATGGACAATAGTATTTGATTGTATAATAATTGTAAAGGTTTCTACCCCACGGATTTAGCTTATCCCAGTTCTTTTTGGACATAACCCATTGAAAAAAAAACCCAATGATTTACTGTAAATACTGCATATAATATAAAACAGGTCTATCCAAACAATTTTCCAACTATAATATGCTGTGTATGCCCCAAATTGTCGTACAAGGTATTCAACATTTCTTAACCAAGAAAATTTGAAAAATATTTGAGTTTTTAACTAATATTCACCAATTTCCATCCATCTGAGGAGGCAGCTATTTTGGCATCTGCTGTTGACTAAGAATGACATCACTATAGCGATGAGCCAATCCAGTCTCCAGATTGGTCAGACTCAGAGTCTATTTTCCCTAACAGTGTTGTAAAGAACCTGGGATAGTGTTTGTAATTTTCAAATGACAGATAACTGAGGCGAAAAAAACCTTTATTTTATTAAATGCTATAATTCTACTTCCCCTAATAGATGGAACTTAAAAAGTAACACGTCCATTTTCTGCCACCAACTCACCCCAGAATCCTTTGCGGCACTGGCAATGGAACATCTCAGCCTCTTTGACCTGGCACGTGCCGCCATTCTTGCAAGGATTTGGCAAGCAGGGGTTATTGCCACATTCGCCCACGCCGCTGCCATAGAGATTATCAACGCCATTCTCTTGTAGGTTGAGCACCCGATTGTTGACATCTAGCAGGCGGATGCAGCCCACGAGACCCGCCGCCACAGCAGTTCGTTCCTTTACGCTGTAAAAATGGTTTCAATTTCAAATGACTACTGTAGAATTAATGACGCAACTGTTAGGAATCACATTCATTTTCAATCCAGAACCTGTAAAGAGAAATGACTTTGCTCTGTCACATAAAACAAACATGGAAATGTAAACGATGTGTGCTGGGATAGATTGTTTTTTTTTCTTCTTTTGGGGGTGGTATAAACATCTTACTATTACTCGACTGACATGATTACTAGCCTATCCAGAAGGGCCTTTTATGTCAAACGGTATTTTGCAAAGCAAATGTCAAAATTGATTTCTTTTCACAGCATTAGCATACATTTCCAATAATTGCCCCCGGCTTTTGAATAAAGATATATGACTGAATATGCCATATTGGATTAAAATGTCAGAATCCATTAGTGAAATTGACAAGGCTGAAGAAATTGGATCAGATGAGTTATTTGGAAAGAGATGTTATGATGCTAAATTCAATAGCAAAACCTCTCAAATGAAAAATTCCTTGCAATTGACAGATTGTTTCTGAAGAGTGTTGTTTTTTGAGGAAACTACAGTGGCCCCTCTATTTACAGGCTACCCTAGTCATGAGAAATTCAACATTCAAGGTGTATTAAGAGCAAAAGTCTTGCCTGACATACATTCTGAGAGAAATTCCGGATGTTAGCACTAGTGCTCGACACTGCTTGCTGCCAGCATTAGCTCATCACAGTTAGCATGTGCGTTTTGTGCCATGTAGATCTAATCCTTCAGTGCTGTTGCAATTTTTTTTCTCGTGTTTTCTCCTTTGGCAACTTCTGACTTTCTCTATGAAAAAAGTTCATAAGAAAATCAGATTTTATTCCATTAACATAATTTTATTTATCGTTTTACTGTATTTTGGGGTTCAATTACTCTATGAATGTGATCATAGTGATCAGAAAAGAAGTATTTTTCAAATTTGTAGGGTTAACTTGACTTAACATGATTTTGGGAAGCCGGGAACGGTTTAGTTGGTTTTCAGTTATTTCTTACGAGGAAAGTTCGTTCGAGATACAAGAAATTCTGGATATGAGCTTGATCTGGGAACAAATTAATCTCGTATATGAAGGGGCCACTGTATACAAAGACTTACTCCTGCTTCATTTCTTCGGGGACCCCTCCAATGAAAAGATTGGTGTCAAGGTTGAGGCCGTCAGTTCCTCGCGGACTTTCGCCCTCCACGTGCGGTTCGTTGTCTACGCTGAGCATGGCAAGGCGACGATTGCGGGTCACCACCAACTGGTGCCAGCGGCCTGGAGTGATTTCAATGTTGCTACCCACGATGCCTGTTCCCGAACCCGTGTTGAACCTGAAAAACACAAAGCGTGTTACACTTTATAAATACATTTCTTTGGGAAGATCTTGAATTACTGTAACAAAAAGAAAAAAAATCTATATGTGTTTTTTTAATTATAGAGATGGTCAGAGGTAAATATGTCTTGCCATGAGACCTGATCTACAGAGATATTATAATGTGTAATAAAACATCACTGAAGAAACATCACTTTGCGGATTGAAAAGACGTCTGTCAACAAAGGCTGTGGATTACTGGTCTGATGAGATGAATATGAATTTATTTGCCTCAGATGGTGTGAAACATGTGTGAGGGCAACCAGGTGAGGAGTACAAAATGTTTGTGTCGTGCCTATAGTCAAGCATGGTGTTGGGAATGTAATGGTTTGGGGCTGCATGAGTGCAACTGGAATTGGGGAGTTGCATTTCATTGAGGAAAACATGAACTCAAGCATATACTGTGAGGTATTGGAGAAAGGAATGAACCCCTTCCCCCAGAAACTGGGTCGCAGGGCAATGTTCCAGCCCGACAATGACCCCAAATACGCCTCTTTGATGATCAAGGCTTTTCTAAAGGGGATAGACTGGCCAAGTATATTACAGATCTAAACCCAACTGAACATATTTGGGGCATCCCCAAGTGGAAGGTGGAGAAGCACAAGATCTCAAATCTGTGACATTCTCGTGGAGGAGTGGAAGAGCATTCCTGTGGTGAAATTAAGGTGGTTCTGCAAAATCATATTGACCTCATAAAATATTGAACTCCAGGAACTCTTACTTTAGAGTGTACTCACTTTTGTTACCAGGGGTTTAGCTACTAATGGCTATACTTTAAGTTTTTTGAGGGGAAAGATACATTTACACTGAGTTTTAAGCTTCACACAGACTTCCCTTCATTGAGTCAAAGCAACGTTTCTTCAGTGATGTTTTATTAAACATAAAAATAAAAACTCTGCAGAAATGTGAGGGGTGGACTCACATTAGTGACATACTGTACAGTATGCATAATGATTATGCTTATACCCTCAAACATGATGATGAACAGCTTTGCTTTCATAGCTTTAACCTATAAATCTGCCCACAACCGTCTTTGGCAATATTTAGCTCCACAGAAATCATTTGGTCCTAGCTTCATCAGTGTCTTGCATTAGTTTTTAAAAGCAAAAGCTGTTGTGACCACCCGCGTTTCCATACTTCACTGAAATTTGCAGGTACCAAATCTCACACACACACACACACACACACACACACACACACACACACACACACACACACACACACACACACACACACACACACACACACACACACACACACACACACACACACACACACACACACACACACACGCACAAACACACACACAATTCTTCCCCATAGGCGCAATACCCACTGATCTTAAAAAAATGGCGACATTATTAACAGATGTTTACAGATCATATATGTGTATGTGCCACTTGAATATTTTTAAGCTATTGTTAACATTGTTAGAAGGGATGTAGTGCATTTTCAGCACCGACATTTTGGGCCGCTAAAAAGAGAACCAAAATCAAATAAAGGCTTCCAAAAGAACTATTGTGATGATCTTACACCTAGGGCAGTTTTTGTATGTCACAACTGGTTTTCATTTTGCACCAACAAGGCATTTTCTCAAACGTTCGTATGACCCTCAGCTTTCACTTTTAGTCAGCTGCTAGCCAGACTTTGGCCAATGTTTACTTGCGGACACTACAGAGCTAACTGTCCACAGTTGAGCAGTTTTATTTCATAGACGCATACTTTGTGTGTGACATTCAATTGGTTGGTCCCTGAAGTGGATTGCCTAACGCTAAGCCTCTTCCCAGTACAATTGAATTTTACTATCATTATCATTTTAATATGGTAAATATGCAAGTGTGACTCGTTTTATTTTCATTAGACCTGCATGGACTACAGCACCATCATTGTGATCATTGACATTTTCTTGACACTATTCAACTAGCTGTCAATTAAAAGCTGAATGCCCCAAAGTATGTGTTAAGAAAAAGAGGGAGATTTTTCATTGCAGCTCCTGCAAGCTAATTATTTTTCATCACGATCCACCACTTTAATCAAAGTACTAAAGAAGAAATTGCTTGTATTATTTGCATTTTAAATCTTTCAGCAGTTTTACTTCATGTGTCGCACTTTGTTGTCGTCCAACAGGTTCTTTTTCAAAAGCACTTTTTTTTACATGATAAAGTAATAAAAGTATTTAAAATCATCAGCTAGTAAAATGCTGGTTACTACCTGGGAGCAAAGCAAGGTTGGTAGGGATGTTTTTGCCCTGGATCTAAGTATATATGTTTGCTACTCTGTTAGCGTGCTTGTCCACACAAGAAAAGAGGTGAGGAGTTTAGATATGTCTATCATCGTTCACAGACACTAAAGTAGATGTGAAAAAAGAAAAAAAAAAGAAAAAAAGCACTCTGCCCCAGAAAGACATTCCCCTCTCCCTGTCTCGAATGACATTGAATATCAACAATATCTTTCAGAGGAAGTCAGGTTGGTTACCCAATAGGTGAAAACTGCCCAAAAAGCTGTCTTAGTGTTTTTGGTTTTGCTGGCTAAGGCAGATTTCTCAGAAAAAAACATTCTACTCTACCAGGACAGAAAAGGGGAATGCCTCCCAAAAATGGTTTTGCGTCTAATGGCGCACAGCCATTCTAGTCAGATATATATCATTTTATTTTAGGCCTTATAAGCAACTCAATGCAAAATATATGTTTTTGATTTTAATTTTACTTTATTTGTTTCGGAGTGGCAGTTTTGGTCTTTAGCTCAAACGTTACACATTTTTGGCTTGGCCCCAAATTTTCACTTCCTCTGCATTCCTAATTATCAGTAAGCTACAGACCATCCTCAAAACTTCAAATATGAAAATCAAATTAAGCTTTTTAAGGGTGTTCACTATATTTAATGTGGAATTACTATAGTAATGAAGATAATTGGTGTGAGGGCCACTTGCACATTCTTTCAACTTAACTCCTCCCTACATGTAATGTTCAAAGGAACCATCTTGACCTTTCCAATTTCACATGGTATTAACATTTGAGATAACATGATTAAAAAATGTCCCTCCTAGACATCATTACCATTATTACTCCACGTACCTAAGCTCCACTCTGCCATTGACCACAGCCAACGAAATGAAGTCCTTCTTGTTCTCCTGGCCGTTATAGAGCAGGATGCCTGTCATCTCGGATGCCCTGAACTCCATGGCGATGCGCACAGTGTGGTATGCACTCATGGTTTGGAAAGCCAAGTAAGAGTGGCCTCCAAATGATGGTATGAAGTACTTGATCACTGAAAGGGAACAAGATCAACATTGTCAAGTGTTTCACTCATGCAGGAATTTGATGTTACGTCATAAGCGAGAAAGAGTGGCATCCAATCAATCAATTATGGGGAAGGATCATTTTTCTGGTCGAATGATGATTTGAAAAAGGAGGAACTGAACCTTATATTTTCACACTCGAGATGTAAATTGAAAAGCTTTTGTTTTTCTGATTCTTGGCAATTATGAATGTCCTCATTAATCATTTTAGTCCTGAACGTCTTTTCTCTCTTCCAGCTGTCCTGCTGTTTCTTTGTTTACAAGAGCAGCAGATTTTAATAAATTGAAACATGGGGCAGATAATTGTGTGTGGGCTCACTTAAACATGTAATATCGAAGTTTTATCATAGGCAATTGTGCATCAAAACAATTAGTTTGGATCAGAGATTTCCTGTTAGGACCACAACAAATTAAATATACTATTATTTTTTTGTAAATGTATCAATATATTTACTTACAACAAAATGTATCTATTAATTCATTGAACACAATTCTTTATTTATAAATCTACTTATTGATTTTTTTACACAAACATTTATAGATTTTTTTTCTCCCCATTAATTTATTTACTGAACCGCTTAAACTCACCAGGGTTGTGGGGATACTAGAGACTCATACACTTGTTTCCAGCCAATCACAGGGCACATAAAGACATAAGATCATTTACACGTTCAACCATATAATTCCTATGAACAAACCGATAAAACCTGCATGCATGTCTTTAGAAAATGGGAGGAAACTGCTAATCAGTCGTCAACTGTAAAGTGATTGCATGCTTGTCGTCTAAGTTTGTTTATATTTGTTAGTGTAGGATGAAAATTGTAAAGTAAGCAAGTGTTTATTGTCTGTCACTCAGCCCTTTGACTGGTCAGTAAACAGTCAAAAGTATCCCCTGCCCACTAGATGGGTTCCAGCGACTCTGTAACCAATGTTCCCTCTAAGGGCCCGGTCACACAGCCGTTTGCGATTTTTTTTTTTTCCCGTGGTTGCCCGCGGTAGAAAATGCGCAAAATTGGCCAACCCGCTGTTCATCGGTGGTATGCCCGCAAAACAGACGCTGGCGACTGTTCCACTTCACCATCGCGTCAGTTCCACGTCCTTTCCGCGTGTGGACCACGGGTATAAAAGCTGCCGAGCCGGGCTTTAGAAATCATAACCGCTCAAGACACAGTCCCGTGAAGATCAAGATTTCAAGCTATGGCACCGAAGAAGAAGCCAATATGTTATTATTGTAATAGTTTTTCATTTTTATTTTATCATCTTGTTATGAAATGAAAAGAAATGTCAAGAAATAAAAATGGATTAAGACGAGGTCACTACAGTGAGGGGGATCCATGTTCACCCCTTGACGTCTCGAGCACAACTGACGTGTGCTCGGCAAATCGCGCTGTATATACGCGGAGAAAGGGGTTTGACCGTCACACGCGTTACACACGCTAATTCACGTGATAACACCGCGATACAGGCGCCGGACGAGCGGGCTCCCCCCAGTTACGGGGGGTAGCCTGATCACGCCCGCCGCCTTTTCTCGCGTCGCGCCGTGTGACGCCGCGTCCGCCGAACTCGCTCCGTCGCGCGGGTATTAAAAACGTAAATCTCACGTAATAGTTGTTGTAAAAACAACTGATGTGTGTCGGCTGTACAACATATCCAAAAGTATCAGCCAATTCATTCAAATTTGTAAAACTAGTGTCGCAGGTAACTCCGCAAAATATCACTTGATTCACGTTTTAGACATGTTTGATAATGATTTGTTTGCCACACTTGGGATTGGCTCGCCGTTGTTTCAAGCGATGCTCACAGACTAAGGTTGAAGGCTCAGACCCGTAAAAGATTAGAGGGAACATTGCCTGCAACCCTAGTAAGGATAAGCGGTTTGGAAAATGAATGAACAGTATGTGCTTCGGGCTGCTGAATTATATCAGTGAGCTGAAAATGGTTGTGGTTGGACCTAACTTTTAAAATAAACGGTTTGGATAAAATGTAAAATCGGAAAAAACATTTGAATTTGGAATGTAGGGTAAAATGAATTCAAACACAAAACTAAACCAACCTTTTTCACAAACAGAGCCTCCTCTCCCAGCGGGACATTTGCAGCTGAATTCATTCCCCTCTTCCTCACAGGTTCCCCCATGGAGGCAGGGGTGAGAATCACAGGGTCTTTGGTGCTTATGCAGTCTTTCGCGAACGTGCCCATTGGTGGTGGTTAGCGGCATTGCCGTGGTGGTGACGATTGGCTGTGCTGTGGCAGTGACCGGGATCCGATTAGTGATGGGTCCAGATACTGTGGTTGTCCGTCTGCCAGTGCTGGGCCTGCGGGTTGTACCCGGGGGCCGGCGGGTTATATACGGGGAGGTTATCAGACGCCTGGTGTTGGTGGCGGGAGCGTGGGTGGTGAATGAAGCGGTGGTAGTGGTAAAGAAGGGCATGGAGGATAAGCCTGTCAAAATAAAAGAGGAGAAATATTTCAAATGTATTGAACCAAGCACCCTCTATTTGGTGCCTTTTTATGCATGCACTGCATTTGACAAGAAATGGTGGTTACTAAAAGGGGAAACTGATATCCCAAGTGGATATTTGAACACTCTTCAAGCAGTACTTGATATTTTAACAATTCATAAAGAAGTAGTATCAGTGCAACTATGATACTACTGCAAATATTTTTGTCCTGATTTTGAGTATTATTTTTTGAGGGTATATATTACAGTTATGCTTTTTTTTGGGTCCTTTTCTAAAATGTGCTGATATAACACTGAACTACCATTTAAAGGATCCACGAGCACAATGTACTGTACAACTGTCACTGTGAAAATGCACATATGTATTATACATCATTAAGATAATATTTTTAACGTTTTCTATCCTTTTGCATATTTCAACCATTTTAGTTTGTCTTACTTGCACTAAAAGGAGAAGCCATTCAACTTTTAAGACACTTAATGATAAAAATAAAAGTAATTCATTCATTAATTAATTAATTCATTCATTCATTCAAAATAAAGATTATTTTTCACATTTAATATCAAGATTTACAAATTTATTTTTGTCACTTAAAATTATAAGAAATATCTGATGTGGCAGAAATCGGAAGACTTAGCTAATTTTAGGTACATTTTTCAAAAATAGGAAACATAAATTATAAAACCAAAAATCCACATATCTATCAAATACACAAAAGAAAATATTATCAGAAAATGTAGGTAAAATGAGCACACCCTTCTGATTTGTGAATAATGTTGCTCATTTTCGGTATTATAATAGATTTTTTTTTTTTTGGAAGGGGCGCCGCTTCTTTGCGGATTTTCACTAATCGCGGGTGGTTTTGGTCCCCATTAACCGTGATAACCGAAGTCTTACTGTACTTCAATAAGCTGTCGCACCAGTTCTGACAGAAAACTTCAAGCTTGGTATCCTGCCGCCCCACCAAAAACAAGCTTGTTATAAAAAATGAGGCCAAATGAAGACTCATTTATTCTACAATTGACAGCCAAATACGTCAAACATTCATTTGAACAAGGCCAATAATTGACAAATGATTGAATTACTTTTCTTTGCATTTTAAATTTATTTTCGGAAACAAAATAACTAACACATGAGTGTTAGTTTACACTGTCAAAAATGACTTAAAATAAGTCCTCTATGTAGAAACTATTTATAGACATTTCTCAAACACAACCATATTGTAATGTGAAGCCCCCGCAAAAAAAAGGACATCACCTCATGAATAACTCCACTATTCATTAACTGCGACACACTCCTTGATCAATTACCATAGTTGTTGAAGCGAATATTTTCATCCACTGGCTTTTTCACTGCAATGCTTGTTTCCTTGGAGACCTTTAGCTGTTTAAGCAGGGCTCCCTCGATGTCCTCTACTGTGTATCTTGTATCTGTAATAAACAACGGGCACATCCACTCAGGGCAGGACCTCGAAGGAGCGCCACAATATAAACACTTGTGCTTCTTTAGCGTGACAGCGTATATAGCAGAGACAAACCATGCTGTGACAGGAGGAGAGTCTCAGGGGACCACTTGTCCTCCACCTGCATGTCGGCATGTTTTTTTTCATGTTCCGAATGAATTGGTCTCATAATGTTTGACACAGATGTTCGCTTTACAGGCCATGGAGGACAAGTCGTTTTAACGACGACCGTCAGCCCGCACGATGGGGATGAAGGGCGTTAAACGCAGTTCATGAAAAAATTAAATATAGGACAGTCAAAGTTGCTGAGGAATGACTATAATTGGGAATTTCATCCTGTGACACTTTTTGTGAAATTATTCAGATTCATAGTTTCTTAGAAAAGGAAGTACAGTGGTACTTCTACATACAAGCTCAATTCGTTAGGATCGTGCTAGCAGCTTGAATTGCTAGCGTAATGAGTGTATTTTGCATATATGAAATAAAAAACGAATTGGCCCATTCCTGACCTCCTAAAACGATCAAAGTGATACCTAAAAAGCTAAAAAAGAACATCTCTATGATCACTAAAACCACATTCAAATAGTGATTAAACATAAAAATATACTGTGCTAAGATAAATAAGATGACTTTAACGAAATAGTTTATTATAAGTCTATGTTTATCCTAAGATGCCTCCCCATATAAAATGTAACCCAAATGCGTAAGGAAAAAGTCATTAATGAGAGCTGCGAAAGACCAGTTGCCATTTTCTCTGGATGTTTTCTTTTTTTTTTTTAACAAAGCAGCAACTTCTTCCTACTCTAATCTCCTTTGTAAACGCCAGCTCTCTGATTTGTCCTCCTATTCACAGTTTTTTTTTTTTTTTTTGGGGGGGGAGACAGGAATATAACCTCCCCCGGAAATGATTGCAGTGAAGCGCTGCGTTGCTTTTTTTCAGTATCTTTGTGATCAGGGTTCGCTGCTTTCCGGTTGTACTCCTCGGATTGGTCTGCGCTTGTGTTTTTCTATTATTTTTTTGCTTGGTTTCAATTGTTACCGTTTCCCCCCAGACACATTACAAAAGGTCACAAAAAGGAAGAACTATAAAATGTGGTTAAAGAAATGCGATAAAAGCGAACTTTTGGCGGAATACAGGTAGTCTGCAGGTACAACCAGGTACATCGATCCCTCTCTCACCTGGATAGGGCGAAGGGGGCTGTGAGGATTACATTTTTGGACTTCTCCAGTGCCTTCAATACCATACAGCCTCTGCTACTGAGTAGGAAACTGACAGAGATGGGAGTTAGCTCACACCTTGTAGAATGGATTACTGACTACCTGACAGGCAGACCCCAGTATGTGAAACAGGGGGGCTGTACATCGGACACTGTGGTTAGCAGCACAGGATCTCCGCAGGTGACGGTGCTCTCTCCGTTCCTATTCACTCTATATACATCGGACTTTAAGTACAACTCTGAGTCCTGCCATGTGCAAAAGTTTGCCGACGACACTGCGATCGTGGGATGTATCAGAAACGGGCAGGAGGAGGAGTACAGGAAATTGATTCAGGACTTTGTCCGATGGAGCGACGCAAACCACCTGCACCTAAACACCACCAAGACCAGAGAGATGGTGGTGGACTTCAGGAGAACCAGAACTCACCCGGTTCCTGTAACCATCAAGGGAGAATGTGTAGAATTTGTCCAGACCTACAAATACCTGGGTGTGCAGCTGGACAACAAACTGGACTGGACTGCCAACACAGAAGCTCTATGTAGGAAAGGGCAAAGCCGACTTTACTTCCTCAGAAGGCTGGCCTCCTTCAAAATCTGCAAAAAGCTCCTGAAAATATTCTATGAGACAGTAGTGGCAAGCGCCCTCTTCTATGCGGCAGCGTGTCAAGAAGAAGGATGCCTCTCGTCTCAATAAACTGGCTAGGAAAGCGAGCTCTGTTGTGGGCAAAGAGATGGACAGCCTAACAACAGTAGCTGAGAGACGGGCACTGAAAAAGCTGCGGTCAATCATGGACAATCCAGCGCATCCACAACACAGCATTATCTCCAGACAGAAGAGCAGTTTCAGCGACAGACTGCTGTCACTGTCTTGTACTACGGACAGACTGAAGAGATCTTTTCTTCCTCATGCCATGAGGCTCTTTAACTCCACCCGGCAGAGTAAAGGCCCACAATAAAACAACACCACCTACATTGGATATTACCGAATCTTACTGCAATATGTATTCTGTGTAGCACTATTTAGTTATTCTATATAACACGCTACAGTGGGCATTTGCACGTCACACTGGGTATTTGTATATTGTATTCTTTTGGCTTTATTATTGTACTGTTCTCAGCTCAGGGATGCTGCTGGAAATGTGAATTTCCCTTCGGGGATGAATAAAGTATCTATCTATCTATCTATCTATCTATCTGACAATAGGAGGCACATTTGCAAACTGAACCAGGCTTATGGCAGTAAGTGGTCATAGGCTTTGCGCAGTCTCGAGCAGGCTCTAGTTGTAGCTTCTGGGATTGAGCCGAAACTGTTTTTTCTTTCGTAAAGCGAGGTAAATTTTGGTAAAAAAAAAAACAAAACCCGGATAATAAAATTATTGCGTGTAGAGGCGCTCGTATAAAGTGGTACCACTGGATAAATTATATAAATCCAGCTCAGTAACGGTATTTCAACGCAACTAGTAAGGTAACATAGAAAGTAATATAAAAATATACAAAAAATGGATACAGTGAAGGATATGCAATACACATCTGGAGTAGGAACTGACACTCGGTTTTAACTGAAGGATAAAGAACCACCTGTTATGCTAATTTTAAATCCAGTTGGAATCTCACCTGGTTTGAAATTAGCTTCCACAAAGGCCAGGATGGAGTTGCTGGGCGCCAGGTTACGGACACGAACACTCGTAAAGTCTCTGCGTACCTCCGACTTCCTGAAGAGGTCGTTTAGCTGAATAAAAGAAGGTGGGGGACAGAAAGCATGAAAAAGAGAATATTGGACATGGAGAAAGGATAAAAAATGAGGCTGCTGGCAACTAGAGCCAACCTATCACTAAGCCAATTTTATTTCTCAACAACTGTACTCGATCTACTTCTAGAAAATGTGTGCATGTGTGTGTGGATGAAAAAAAAACCCTGACATTTTTGCTCAAGCCATGACAGGGGCTAAGCTTGAAGATGAATGTTGTGCTTCTGATTAGTTTTACCCCAATATGTGAAGGCAACATTCAAAGAAGCTTCAAAGTTCCAAGTTTATTCAAGGCCAGTTTATAAACTTTAAGTCCTGGAAGCTGTTTCTGGTCAATGAAAAAAAAAAAACTAGGACAAAAATTATTCTTATAATTGGAGATTCAGAAGCGCAATACAAAAATCTAAACACACAAATTTTACTTTATTCTTTAATCTTGTTCTTTTTGCAGTAGATTTGTCACATTGGCCTATCTACTAAATACACACCATGTTTTTGTTGAGGCTGCCGCGTGGCTAGCTACCCCAATAATCTCACTGAAATATGCACAGCGCTGCTTTGACTGAGGCGTTATATGCTCCATTTACCGCAATTGTCAAAGAAACATCAAAGGCGATTTATTTGCTCTATAAGCTGGGTCAAAAACACCAAAAGAAGAATGCCAATGACAGATCAGCAGAGGGCCTAAAAGGGCTTGTGCCAGTTACATTGAAAAAGAGCTGGATTTTTTTGGAAAAGGTTTCTTTTAGTACCACTTGACTCAAAATGGCCAGCTCTACACTCTCGTTTGCTGTGTCCAGGGTTGGGTAGGGTTACTTTAACTGGATTACTTTCAATTACTTTTGGATTACTCCAATACCAAATATGCTAATAAAAGACAAAAGAAACTAAAAAAATTACTAAATTTTGTGCAGGTTTGGGGAGTAATGGAACACATGAAACGGCAAAAATGATGTTGGCAAGCTGTTTGGATTTATTTTCATTTTGTTTCTGTCGCATTTCATGTTAGTCTTGCCGGAGATCAAAGAAATCAAAGCCAGGAGAGAAAGCTTTCCACATGTTATTTTATTCATATTTAGTTTCTTTTGTCTTTTATTAGCATATTTGGTATTTGAGTAATCCAAAAGTAATTGAAAGTAATCGAGTTAAAGTAACCCTACCCAACCCTGGCTGTGTCCAACGACAATCAAGGCCTTCAAGAACTGTTGTTATACAAATTCAAAAACGCTTACATTTTGGAAATCAAAACATGTCACTGCATAGTCAAAATTATATACATTTTTCCGTGCCTTCCATTTCATGATTTGAAGCACCACATTCTTATCTCAGTCATTTTATTTAACCATCCTTCCATTGTCTGCACCGCTTATTCTCAGTAGGGTCGCAAGGGTGCTGGAGCCCATTCCAGCTGTCCTCAGGCATTGGGCAGGGTACACCTTGAACTGGTTGCCAGTCAGTCGCAGGGCACACAGAGAAATACAACTAACTCACTCACTCATTCACACCTAGGGACAATTCGGACCGGATAATTAACCTGGCATGCATGTTTTCGGGAATGTGGGAGGAAACCGGAGTGCCCGGAGGAAACCTAGGCAGGCACGGGGAGAACATGCAAACTCCACACAAGGATGCTGCTATAGCTGGACTATAACCCTGAACCTTTGCACTGTTACCTGCGCGTTAACTACCAAGACTCCGTGCCGCCCATTTTTTTCATTTAGTTGTAATTAACGAACCCTATGATTGTCCGTGTATTTGAGAGAAGTTTTACTTGTGGTCACTTGGCGTCTTATTCAGTCTTACATTGTTCCAAGCTATCTGTTTTGTGGAGGTGTGCCAAGTGTAAATCTTGCCAGACCATTTTTGAATGCTTTTAATAATTCCGAGGCTTCTTTCTTTAAAACCATGCCCATTTTCTATATGAATCCCGGTCGCCATTTTGTGACACGCACACATAGATTGTTCTGCATTTCACAGATCTATAATATAGTCATTTTTTGTTTTTGTTTAATTTTATATATTCAAATTCAAAATGTTTAATGTCGTATGCACAGTAAAGAACCACAAGTCTCTGCACAATGAAATTCTTACTTTGCTGTCCACACAGTTGTTAGCGTAATAAAACTAAGAACCTATATACATGTACACATAAAGAAATATTATAAATATTAAAAAGATAAAAATACAAGATTAACTCAAGTAATAAATTGTAATAAAAACCTCAATTGCTATTCTCACGTTCTTCTTACTTAAGTCTTTTGAAATCCAAATGTTGACTTGAGCATGCAGAGGGGAAACAGTGCTCGCTTAATTTCAATAACTACCATGAATGTGGAGTTTGGTAAATCAAAGGAAGGACGAATGTCTTTATGTTTTGTTCCTGCTTTTGCTGCAAATTGAGAGTATTGGCCCTGGACACTTTACTTAATCTGCTTTAATACTGCATTAGCGATAGCAAGGGCTATTACTGTGTCCATGAGTCATCTGGCATGAATCTTCACCATCTGTAGCTGGTGAATTGTTATACTTACATTTTAAAATTTGTACATGAGGAATAAAAGCATATGTTCGACACCAAAGATCATTTGAGTAGCTTGTGACGATGTTATATAAAGAGGCTTGCCAAGAAAGGGACAGTTGGATTAGTGATAATGTTAAAAGTGATCATATTGAAGAATGAGAGCTGACACTCAGATTATTAGAACTAATATTGCATTTTCATGCTAGTCTGTTTGCTAATCATTTTGCTGATAGTTGATCATAAATTTGAACAATCATTTGCATGACTAGTGTCTTCACATACTGGAAAAGAATATGCACACATCCATCTAAGTAGCCATGAACACATTCATTTTCAGAAGCAATCACATTCAGATCATAGCATGAATTATTAATGATAACATATGATTAAAGTTAATTGAGGTGCATTTATTATTTCATATGTGTTTGACAATTTGATATTTCTTCATATTCATTCGGAAATCAGGTCTCATTCTCATACAAATTGTGTATAATTAGCATCCTATGACGTGAATCAAAAAGTCATTTGCTATTTCATGCACAAAGGATGGCATGTTCACAGGTTGTTTTTTTTAAGTGAGTGTTGAAATTCTGAATACTCCAAATATAGCTCAACAGAAAAATCATCTTGTTGGTTGTCTTTTTTTTTTTGAGAAAACGAAACTGTAGCTTTTTCCACTACACCTATTTTTCATCCAAGAATCTTGCAAATATGTAAACTGTGTGGCATGTCGCTGGTGGCAGTAGTGACAAAAAGCTAAGTTGAACAATAGTATGCACACACACAAACACACAACTATACACACATTTTACTTTGAGGTATGATAGATAGGGT
The DNA here is from genome assembly GCF_059441175.1 of Urocampus carinirostris. Lineage (NCBI taxonomy): Eukaryota > Metazoa > Chordata > Actinopteri > Syngnathiformes > Syngnathidae > Urocampus > Urocampus carinirostris. The sequence continues at coordinate 33,766,897 of NC_142351.1, read as the reverse complement.
CCCATTGGACGTTTGTGACACGGGTACAACAGCCGGTATAGATGATGCGCAGCACACAAACACACATCCACACGGGAAGGCATCGTTTTTTCATGGATGTAAGGCTTGACTATTTTAACACTTATATAGGAAGAGCTAATAATGGCGGAGAGCAAAATGTGGGACTTCATCACACACATTTTGAAAAACGTTTGTATTTAAAAAAAAACATGTTCACATGCTCTTTGTTGTGCCACTTTTTTTAAGAAAAGACTTTTTCAGTTGTTCCTTTTATATTTTTTTCATTGAATCTTGCCGCCAGTACCGGGCAGGAGGCATTTGTCTTCGACTCAGGATGCGGCCATCATAATAACTATTGCGTGCAGCACATTGAAATAAAGGAATAAGGCTCAATGAGCAAATCCTTCATTGGACACTCATAAGACTATCCTTTATAGCAACCCATCTTAGAGGGTGCACAAAATCACAGTATGGTTTTCTTTCAAATACAGTTGCTTCTCTCATTTATGTCTGCAAATAAATTATCTCTCTCTCTCTCTCTCTCTCTCTCTCTCTCTCTCTATATATATATATATATATATATATATATATATATATATATATATATATCCATCCATTATCTGTACCGCTTATCCTAAGTAGGGTCGCGGGGGTGCTGGAGCACATCCCAGCTATCTTCGGGCAGTGGGCAGGGGACACCCTGAACTGGTTGCCAGCCAGTCGCAGGGCACACTGAGACAGATAACTCACTCGCTCAGTCACACCTAAGGACAATTTGGAGCGTCCAGTCAACCTGACATGCATGTCTTTGGAATGTGGAAGGAAACCGGAGTGCCCGGAGGAAACCCACACAGGCACGGGGAGAACATGCAAATTCCACACAGGGAGGCCGCGGTAGCTGGACTTGAAACCTGAACTTGCCCACTAACCACCCCGTCGCAGGGCACACAGACGGGCAACTTAGACGCTCGTTCTCACCTAGGGACAATTGTATTAATAATGTTCATAATGTAATGTGAAAATTCAGCAATTTTGAAAAAGAAAATCCAAATATTGTGAAGTTGATTGAGAAAAAAAAACACTGAATAAATATTACAATTTAATATATGTTCAATGCTCTGAGTGCATGTCACTGCCAAACAGCTACTAATGTAAAGACAAATTATCTTTTCATCCACATGCCTTAAAAAACTGGAGAAAACAGATAGTTCAAAATATGATCATACCAAGGTTTTGCAACAACTCCAGGTCTATGTTTTATCTGAATGCGTGTGGAAAAATTACACACAAACAAGAAACGACGAACCCGTCCTATTTTGTGTTTTTCTTAGAATAATATACAAACATGCCTTCGATCCAACTTCAAGTATTGAAGAGGCATGGCTGGAATAATTTGATTTGAACGCATCCCCAACTCGGGGAGCCAGCAAACTTGTTTTATTTCGCTCCCAATAATTTTCATGCACCTGAAAAGCATTAAGCAACCTCAATATTGACAACACCTACAATGAAACCTGCCTGAAAGGACATCAAATGGTGGAAAATGATCAGTCCGACTTTGACTGGATATTTTTCAAATGGCATTTTAAAAGTAAAGTTTGGCTTTATTTAATTCAAAAGTTCTGTGAAGGGAAACTTTGAAGTCGGTGTAGTGGCAAAATGGAGGGAAAGGTTTCACATGCCAGCAATCTTCAACGTCAATTTAAACTATTCTCCAAGTCCTTAAAAGCACCAATGGGACACTTGAATCAAACGCTGAGTGAGTTCCAAATACAACTTCAGAAGATGATGCTATTAAGCTTTATGGCAGCACAGCAAAAATGTTTGCAAGCTTCACTATCAACCACCCATAAACACTGTTTTTTCAATGTATTTTTTTGAAGAAGCAACACTTATAAATAAAAGCGCACAGCATTGGCAGGGAATTTTGTATATTTGAAATATTAAATTCCTTATTTTTACTTGATTTCAAAACCTGTCTTTCTTATAGAAGAAATACAATATTTGATGTGGCAGGTTGTTGCATATTTTGCACATTTGAAGTATTATAAAATATAAAACTAAACTATCTGCCAAAGGGTTTTTTTTTCTGAATTTTGTTATTATTTGCTGATTTATTCGAGATATATGTGTTTGATTTTTTTTTTTCACCAGCTCAATGTCAAACGGACGGAAGAGCAAAAATTAAGCTACAAGCTAAGGGTCGGCTTGATCGAATGCTGAAGAATAAAAACATCACGCATATAGTCTAGTAAACCTGATTAAACCAACTACAAAGTTGACAACTATATTCAAATTCTATCAGGTATAAATAAAGCAAAATTTTCAATGGCACTGTCAGTAATCTTTAATTTTCAACATGCACAAAAGACGAATATTTTAGATATAAAATCCCTGTTACGTGAACATTAAATGAAAGAAACTTTAGGCACCATCACTAGCCTATATTTTGTATTTTTGCAAAAGTAGGATAAAATAACTTCAAAGAAAAAAACTATAATTTTTTTTACATTTACTAAACTGCAATAAACTAAAATGCAAGGAAAATTACAATCCAGTGAAAACAAATACACAACTATTTCTGATGTCTAATAAGATAATGATCAGCAATAAATCAACATTAAATAATAATAAATAGAGATCATCTTACTGGCCCTAAAATCACCTTCTAAGGGGCCGGATGTGGCCCGCAGCATTGACTTTTACATAAATGTTGTCGCGCGTCCACCCAAAGCTGGGAGAGTCGTTTTTCAATTTCTCGACCATGTCACATGAATCACTGAACAAAAATAGAAGTTAGTCCTCTAGTTGATACTAAGCATTAAGTGTTGGAATTGGGAGGGTTTGGTCTCTTTATGACTTCGAGCATGGTACGGCACCAACGTACCACTCCCCCATTAGAATAGGTAAAATTTGGAGGACAAATTCACCCGACCTGGGTGAATGTGTGATATTAGAGTTTTATTTCCTGGAAAACCAAAATGGTCCATTAGGAAAATATAATTTTGTTTATAGGTCCGTTTTGTAGTTAAGAGATACATTTGAGGTCATTATTTCCCCCCATTATCTGTCTATTGCGAATCTCTCCGATAGTTTCAGCGCATCCTTAATGGAAAAAAAAAGAAAAAAAAAAAAAAAGCATAGCATGAAATCATGCATTAGGACAGCGACTTACAGCATTCTCGATGCTACGGGCCGTCTCTCCGAAAAGTTCAGATTTGGGATCCTCCATTTCAGGGGTGTAGACGATTTCTTGTCCTTCTACCTGGTCCAAATGCAGGAAACCGCTGAACTTCATGGTGGCTACAGGGAGAAAAGATCCAGTACTGAAACATATGCATTGAGAATGTGCAAATCTCTTGTTACCGTCACACAGTTCATTTACACCTTTAGTGCCAGTTACATGTTAGTGATGGATTGTGTTTTGGGCTTGGTCCTGACCAGGGAAAATTAGTGTGTGCTACTGATCGGGTATTTCACAAGACTGGAAGTAATACTGGGGGAGGGAAATACTTGGTGGAGAATGCTGTGGATTTGGAAGTGGTGGACGGTGAAATGTGAGAGGGAGATGGTGAAAATTTAGACCATTTTCTTTTCTTTTACCAGACAGTGAATCATCCCAAAAACTGGCTGAGGCATGGAGGGCTGGGTAAAAAGACAACATGTTATACACATGAAGGAAAAATATGTTTTTTCCACAGTAAGCATAGACTCAACTATTCAGAACAGATATGTCAACATATTTTTTTATGAGAGCCATATAAAGAAAATTTGAAGAATGGTTTCTGTTATTCTTTCTTTTTTTTTTTTTTAAACAGGCTAGTGTAAACTGTTGAGATGTTATTTTGGCTTATGAGAAAAATTTGGAGAGGTTAAAGATCCTTTCCTACCTACTGTAAAATAATTTTAAAGCAAATACTTAGTACCTTGAATTCCTGACTATAAGCCGTGACATTTGTCATAAGCTTTCAACCCTGTGGCTTATGCAATGCTACGGCTAATTAATGCATTTTTTTCTAACGGCTGCCAGGGCCGCCCTAGCAGTAAAAGTAAGAGTGAGACACGAGGAATTTATTTGTCAAGGAAGGCGCAAATCTTATGTACCGTATTTTCCGCACTAAAAGGCGCACCTAAAAGCCTTTATTTTTTTCAAAAGCTGACCATGCGCCCTATAATACAATGCGCCTTATTTATGGATCAACATTAAGTTTTCCAACTAACTTGCAGCGGCCGACTCGATTTTCCCCCGAACGCCAAGTAGTACGCGGTGGATGGTGGGATTTATTTACCGGCGTTTCATTGGCTAACCAATGTGTCAATCATCAGTTGAATCGATCACTATTGGCTAAAGTTATTCGGAGGTCAAGAGGCGGATCCTTCTTATCATTTACAAACTGCCATTGGCTCAAACGGCAAACAAAGCCTGCAATTGGCCGAAAAAGATGTGTCAATCATCAGTTGAATCGATCACTATTGGCTAAAGTTATTCGGAGGTCAAGCGGCGGATCCTTTTTATCATTTACAGACTGCCATTGGCTCAAACGGCAAACAAAGCCTGCAATTGGCCGAAAAAGATGTGTCAATCATCAGTTGAATCGATCACTATTGGCTAAAGTTATTCGGAGGTCAAGAGGCGGATCCTTTTTATAATGTACAGGCTGCCATTGGCTTAAACAGCGAAACAAAGCCTGCAATTGGCCGAAAAAGATGAATGCGTATAGCATGTGGCCGATGGCATAGAGAAAGCATTTTTTTCTATTCTGTATTTGTAAATATTGTATTCTCCTGGATTTACTACCCTCACGGATATAAGAGGACATTGCCTGCACATTATTATGAACACAATGACTTCGGTGAGCTATTCCCGGTTTTATATTGTCTTGTTTCAGACTGAACTCGATGTTTCTGTGATAAGCGGTGCAGATAATGGATGGAATGGAGTGTCTATTTTTAAATTAAACTCAATTCCAAGTGTTTATTGTCATATGCACAGTAAAGTTGCGAGCGAAAAAGAAAATAGATACGAAGGAATGGTTATCATTTCTTGAATCCCAAGACTTTAACCTTCCGAATGATGGAACGATGCATTTGAGTGACATCTTACGGACACCGCATTCGCACGTGTTCTCGACACTTATTTGCGTCTTTGCAAGCTTTCGGAATGTTAAGGGGGTAATAAGTTGGACTGAACTATCTGACTGTTTTGTCCACGTTCCCATTGTAGCGCCTTATAATCCGGTGCGTCTTATATATGTCAAAAATAGGACCAAAAACCATTTTTTCGGGGTGCGCCCTATAACCCGGTGCGCCTTATAGTGCGGAAAATACGGTAACTTCGCGCTTTGTGCATTAATCCAACTAGCATGAACATATCCTCACAATGGAAAAGGTGTCAATTGAAATAGGAGGATAACAAGCATATTGGGAATAATTTTCTGAGTCTGTTTATTTGTAAACGGAAATGATCTGGCAAAACAATGACAAGAAGCAACGTCCAACAAAGCAGAAATGTTTAGGCGGATTTCTATTGATCTGTCGGCATTGTCATGTGTTTTGTAGTAAATATTTCACACAGTTGGATTCTATGGTTTGTCTTTGATGTAACATAGCCATTTTCGCGGACATTCAAAGAAGTTGAAAACTGCCAAGGGATGCAATGGTGGGTTACGGCGGCTTTATAATTTTTGGGTATCTTGATAGTGATATTTCTCTGATTAGTAGATTTTATGTTTCAATGTGGGCACATGCGGCTTATAGTCAAGTGAGGCTTATGTATCCACAAGTTTTTTTTTCCCTTTAAAAATGTACTGTTTGCGGCTTATAATGAGGTTTGCTATAGTCCGGAATTTACGGTATTCATTCATCTGGTAACTTTACAATTTCAACATTGACGGTGCAGAACGTCGAGAAAAACATTTTGGTGTGTCAAATTATTTCTACATTTAATATCACTAATATGTATATTATTTATCATTATTATAACCAGATTTATCATTTATATTATAATAGCAATCTATTTTTTTAAACTGTGGTATTTTATCTTTTTGTACATTCATTGTACATTTTATAATGTATAATAACAATAAATTCTATTATTTTCTATCTTATTCTAAATGACCATTTTGATATAAAAATAAAATTATTGCAAACACTTAATAAGCATATTTGTACCTTGAAAATGTTCTCCAGAGCTTGTAAAACACTTTTTTTCCCCAGTGCTGATTATTATCATCTCTCTTATGCGGTTGGCCGCAGAAAAAACATTTGGCGGGCTACAACTGCCATAGTTTGAAAATCTTGGAGTTAGAATATGAAATACATCCAAAATGAAACCTTTTATTGCAGCACACTTTCACTTTAATGATGTCAGTCTTTTTGGCGAGTACTGTAGACTTTGGCAAGTACTGTAGACTATGACAACCAACACATGTATTTAAATAGTGTTTATCAAAAAGTGAGGTCAAGTCACATTTATCCGTGTAGCACTAGATGAGTCTCAATAGTTATGTAATGCACTGAAGCAGACTTTGATTTCGGTTCAGCCAGAGATGTTAATTTTCTTTTGTCGAATCTTTTGTGCTGCTGATTTAAACTCAGGCAATCGCGATGCACGAAAGACAAAATGGTTTTTGAAATAGCGACAACTACGCAGCCAAGGTACGTTAGCTTAAGTGGCCTCCTCAGCAAGAGATGATTCTCTGAACGCAACTTTGGAGGTTACATCGTGCAGCATCAATCAGCCCTCTGTGGGGTTTTCCTTTGGAGTGAAGCGAGGACGTGTGAGATTGTGAGCTTCCACGCTGCTGGTAATCAACAGAGCAAATTGCCCAAATCAATCATGGTTGCCCCTGTCTGAGCTTTGGCAAGGGGGGAGATGGGAGGAGCACTTGTATGATTATCTTGAAAGATAGTCTTAATTGTCTCTTAAGAGCAGCGGGGCTGTGACTGATGCTGCCTAAAACACACACACATAAAAAAAAAAAAAGGGGGACAAGAGACACCGCATCCTTCCCTCTGCAGTACTTTTACAGGTAGTGACTCATTGACTTGCATTTAATGGTGTCTATAAAACAGAAACAAAATGAACAAAGTTTGTCTGGTAAAATACGGAAAGCACAGGGGCTGAAAGTTTGAAAGGAAACATTCAAGAGGGTGATGTACCAGGCTATTTCTGTGATGAAGAACGGGAGTAAAAGAAGACGGACAGAGGCGTTGGAACATCAGCTTCTATTGGACTGTGTAGAATAATGGATGTGAACTGTCCAGCAGCATACATGGAAGAGTTGAAGAGAAGACTTAGCGCATCATTAATGCTCACACGAGCAATTGGCCGTTATCTTTGGTGTCATAGTGGTGCGACCGCCTTGTTCAAGCCTTTACATGCCGAGATCGATTATGTTTCCCTGCAGGGAAACCAATTAGGGCAAAAGTATTCTCACATATCAGACCGGTTCCTGCTAATGAGATATAGCAATCGTCTTCTTCACAAATAGAAGTGTCAATAGAGTGGTGCAATTACGAAAAGGGATACAAGTTGGTCTGAATTTAAAGCACAGGACTCGGTACCAAAACCTGATTTAGTGCTAAGTGTACTGTCCAATTGTACAATGCGTACCCCTTTTTTTCATTCAGCTTAAGATAATTTGCAGAATTGTGTAGGTTGATATTTTAAACTTAAAATTGAAATAGTTAACAAGAAATCTCTATTCAAAATACACCAAATATGGTCATGACGCAGCAACAGTGCGGGTATGTACTTGCAAACTTCACCTAAAAAAAATTGTGTTTCCTATGCTCTTGTGTTTTACACATTGGTATGTTTTAAAAATGTCATACTTTCCAACAAATGTGCAGTACTTTCTAATACCAAGGCAATATATTTACTGAACATCCCAAATCTGCAAAAATCCTAGACCCCCAAAGCAGAGAAAAATAATCGAATCAAGATCAACACCAGGAAATGGCATCAAAAAAGTAAATACTCTAATGATGTATTGGTACCAATATTAATATATGGATATTGTCTTTTTGGTCTGACTTCCTTCCACGCAATTTTTATACTGCTTAGAGTACCCCAACTCTGCAGTTGTTTTCCCTTAAATTCTCATGTTTTTTTTTGATTGCTCAATATTGTGTTACAATTAAAGTATAACTCAGGGATTTTACTGTATTACCATTCTTCCCAACTGCTAATTTTCTAACACTGCATTTTGTGTTTGTAGAATAAGAGCTAAGAAGAAAAATGCACTGCTATTTATTCATCTATGGAGGTGGCTGTTATGATTTTTTTGGTTGGTTTCAGCCAATGAGGAGTCGTGTGTCGTCTTCAGAAGGCAGATGAACCCTAGTTGGTCGTTACCTGAGCTCTGGGCAACTTTTGTGTTCATTTTACCGAGCAACCAGTCTCAAAAAGGTCATCCCAAGAAAGAGATAGAACAGGTGGAATGTGCTTCTTAACCATTGCTTAAATAACTTATATTACAAAGATTATTTATCAAAATGATTTATGGACTAGTGAAAGCCCACACAACATATCGAGAAAATACTTTTGGGTTGACTTCCACATTGTGTCTCCCACAGAATCCACAGAAAAAAAATTGTGAACACCCAAAAACACTTGCGAAGCACCCAGAGAAATTTGGTTGGGTGAGAAGTAAGGATTTTTCTCAGAGTTCTGCACACAAAGCACGCTGCTCTCAATACATTGGTATTCTTGTTGTTTGCAGTATTTTGTGACATTTTTACAAAAATACTCTGCTTTCATCTTGTTTGAAACCATTGTTTACAAGAAAATCGACAATCAAAATGAGCCTCAACGATCTTAAGAAATTGCAGGAGAGAGACAATATTTATGTGATCCATTTCTTTGTATGGGAAATAGGCTTTGGCATTATTGTTGTGTCATATATTTTTCAAATAATCAAATGTCACACAGTGAAATTAAATATGCAGCAGACTTAGCTTTTGTCTGGGGCGGATTTTGTCTTAAAATATATGGTGTGGCATTCAAAATTAAGAAATTAAAATGTTTTGTTTTCATGGCTCAGTAAGTCAAAAAGGTTCCCGACTCCTGCTTTAGATGTTTTTCACTATCTGGGAATGTAATTATAGCATCAAAACGTTTTTTAGAAGACAACATGTTTACACTAACAGGATATCTGATATACTTTTGTTGCCTTTAAGGTTGAGGTGTCATAAAGATAATCTGTACAGTGACTGTTCACAACCGCCTTCTTTTTGGCACGTTGCAGATTGGTGCTCTGACGTCAGTCATTAGAAATAGCTTAAAAGGACATAAACATTACACGTACACAACGGCATAATACGTTTCCCATTATGTTGCAAACACAATCAAACTAAATTCTTACATAAAGATTATGTCTAGAAAATAACCATGTTCTCAAAAGACATGTTGTAATTGGTCATTTTATTGGATGAGTTCACTCAAGACCAGACCCGGAAATACCAGGCCTTGCTTGTTACTGATCCTGGTGACTGGGATCACCTGTATTGGAGCAGAAAAACCTCAAAAATCAGGCAGGACATGTGGCCCTCAAGGACCGGAGTTCCGAGGTCTGCTCAACGTTGACAGCAAATAATTCTTCTAACCAGAGTTTCAGGTTGCGTAGTTTTGTTAACCACAGGACGTAGACACTGCTCAAAAAAATCTGTGATATTAACACAGGCGAAGAGCATGAAAACAATATATGATTCAGCTCAAGTGATAGAGAAGGCATTAAGTATTTTATCTCTTTGAAACTATCTATCAGAAAGCACTGATTGCACTGAAAGCCCTTCAGCAGACGATCCACTCGCTACCCGAGTCTAGTCCGCAGAGAAATAGTGTTACAAAGCTGGATTGACACTGGCCCAGTTCATCCAGAGACAAAAGTGAGATGTAGCACGCCAGGGAGTTATTAAAGAGTGTCCCCGACGAAAAAGAAGCTGTGGTGAGTGTAGCCAAGATTAAAACTGAAGAACAAAAATGTGAAGGATATCGTGATTGACCACAGATAGAGACAGTGACTGTTACTTCAAAACACAGCAGCCTTAAAATAAATTCACTTGAGGATCAGTGGTTTAGATGATTGTTAGAGACTATAAATACTCCATGTTGTCAGACTGAGGTCATGTGGCCCTTTGCCACGCACACGAAATACAAGTGTGGGTGCCAGCCAGACCGGTCCATGACATGGACAGCAGAACAATTATAAAGCAATGATCACCTAATTAACGCTTGCCGTTTTAAGTATTGCATCAAAAGGCCAGACGAGAATTTATGAATGGCAGTCCTGGTAATTGAAATTGCTAGTTTGTAAGAAACAACTTACACATGTGTACACACAAGTATATTATCTGCTTGTCCTCCAATGCTACAACAAAGTGCAATGAATTTTCGTTTCCTTCAAAATTGATTTCAAAGTAACCAGTCATTAATTATGTAAACATGTAAGGTAAACGTCTATAAATAAATTCAGATTTCAAACAAGTGCAATAATTACTGTATTTTTGGGACCACGGCGCACTGGATTATAAACTGTTCCTCCAAAAATAGCCTTTTGCAAAAAATATTTCACATACAGAATAAGGTGTACCTATAAGTCACATGGAATTGAAGCTACTTTGAGAGTTAGGGCTGCTTTAAAAAATGATGAAATAAAAACATCTTTCAAAACTGGTTTCTCCACTAAAATGAAATGATTCATCAATTCATAAATGGTAACAATAATTCGTAGCATTTCAGTTTAAGGGTGCATTTTTTTATTTTTTTCACTGAACCTTTCGGTATATAAGGCGCAATGGACTATGAGGCATACTTAAAACTCTTGCAAAATTTTGTTTTTTTATGTGCACTTTATAGTCCAGAAAAAACGGTACAATTTACGGGTAACATGTTTGTTTGCGAGAAGACATCTATCGTCCTGGCTCTAGGATTTCCTATACATTGGTACCTCTACATAAAAATGTCTCTTCATACAAAAGTTTCAAATTACTAAGTAACTGAAGGAGAAAACATTGCCTATAATTACAAAGGCGTTTTAGGATACAAAGTCAAAAACACAGTACAGAACCTGTTGCTATTTGCTACTCTTAATGTAAACAAACTGACAAGTGCGCATGCAATTTGTGTCACCGTCACATTTCAGAGTTTGGAGACGGCAAGGAGGAAGGGTTCCGGCAAGCAGCTATCATTCAATCAGCCAAAACTAAAGACATTTTAGAAAAATTCCACAAAGTCTCGGAATTTGTGGAAAGGAATCATCAAAAGTGTTGACAAGTCAGGCTATCGCTACACTGCCTTGCACATTTTCGACAGATTGTCAAATGCCAGGAAAACCAGATGTCATTGGATCAGTTTTTCAATAAATGCGAGACAAAAAGGTAATAGAACCTTTTTATTTTTTCTTTATTCTTTTTTTTTTCTCAAAATATGTACCTCTCCCCTTATGCTAATTGTGCAGTAATCAGATTCTAACATGTATTAAAACATATTTAGACTTACAAAGTTTGCAGATTACGAAGCTACTCCCAGGACAAAGTCGTAAGTAGAGGTACCACTGTACCTACAATTTTTTATTTCATCTTGAATTGAGCATAAGTTTGGTGTAATGATGATTTTCTCACTCATGACAAACTTTTGTCCCACGTAAGATTTGTTGACTTCCAATCCATCTGCCTAACTTAGAGGGAGATGATTCATGAAAGCAGAAAAGTTACCAGCTGTTCAGGCTGTTTGTTTACTGCAGATGGCAGAATATTAGTAACCTCCAAATAAACATGGGAAATGAACAGATCATCTCTTGAATGCATAAACTGATTGCAAAAAAAGCATAAAAACAACACATGCAAAGACATATTGTGGAGATGTTTGAAGGGAAACTAAAACTAACTAACTAATAAGGTATTCTTTGCTTTTTAATAGGACACAGAATGACCCGGAATATCATACCTTATACCCGCATGTATGGTTTCAGAATAATAACAGAATTTCAAATGAATTAAGAAACTTACGTGGACAGTTGGCGCCATCCGAGGTACTGGCGGGAGTCTTACTGTCAGGGCAGCATCCAAATTCAGTGTTGTCACAGGATGACTTGTGGTCAGCGATGGGTATTCCAGTGTTTTCCAATGTGGGTCCTGGGTGGCGAGGTGGGGGTCAAATATTAAAACCAATTCACAAAAATAATATAAACTAAAACGAGTAGCAAAATAAGTATAAGTATCGTTTTTTTGGTGGTAAATATTTCTTATTTGACAATTCTAATAAAGTATTTTTCGCTCCAATATAAATATTACGAAATGTTATTTATTTACAATTTAAAATAAATTGAATGTCTTGTAAAAGAGGGCAAGATAATATGAGCTATATTATTTGCTGTCAGCAAAGTCAGGCAATTGTGCTGCTGTTCAAATCTTCTTCTTACTTTACCCCAACAATAATCTAAAATACAGTTTTTAATATAAAAAATATCAAAAATGTAACAGTTGTCTTTGTTACCCATACGAGAAGCTTACCACTTGTCATTTGCAAAATTTGTATATTCAAATGATTAATGAATTTATCTGATTGGGAGAAATTATAATAATACTAAAAGCAATTAAGATGAACTCAAATTACATCCATCCATCCAATATCTGCACCGCTTATCCCCAGTAGGGTCGCGGGAACTCAACTTACAATTTACAAAAATAATAATTGAATACAATATTACAAGACTGTGACATCTTTTAATGACTCAGGTAAACTACCGTTTTTTACGGACCATAAGGCGCACCTACAAACCACAAATTGGACAGAAATTTAAAAGTGCAGCTTGTATACCACGGAATGGATAATATTAGAAATGCATACAGTATTTATAGTTGATCGGTCTACATGAGATTTGACTGTATATTAACGTATTTGAGCAGTAATTGATCAATTGATAATTATCGCTGACATAAAATCACCATACATTGTATGCACCGTGTTTCCAACTTAAGTCGTGCAGGGGAATGGTGCCGAAACTGAAAGACTAGACCACCAGTGGTACAAATGACATACGATAAAGCATTAGAATTTATCTCACTATCACAATATTTCTACTCACAGTGCCAGAAACACTGATTTGCCTAGTTCATTTTGTTCTGCTCTCTGATGCGTAATACTGTTTCTCCACTTCTTCTCCTGTGCTGCAATCAACAAAATACTGTACAAGCTCTTTTAAGTACATATACATATTAAACCGCAACATTATTGATGCACATGTAAAGAAGTAGAGAGACTTGTTTAAGCAACCAGAATGCAGAACAGAGTGCACTATGCAAAACAGTGTTTACTGTCTTGTGAGTAAAAATATTGCGCTAAAGCGATAAGCTATAAAGCGTCTGATGTGTCGCCGGCCTGGTTTTATTCCCGTTGCAATCAATGATTTGCCATTTTAAACAGATTGAAAGTGTATATACCAGGGGTCAGCAACCTTTTTAGTGTGGAGTGCCACTTTCAAATGTCCTTGTAAATCAGTGTGCCACACTAAGATCAATGACTCGCACAACATTTTTTTAATATTCAACAGAGCTGTAATTTTGCACCAGTCCAAATGTACAACATGGATATACATTTTAATCATATAACTCAGTGTTTTTCAACCCTTTTTGAACAAAGGTACACTTGTATTTATAAAAAAGTTCCGTGGCACACCCGTCCGTCGAAATAGTTTGAAAATGAAGTTATGTCAAATATACTACCTCATAAGCCGATAAATAATTTTTGAAAGGAAGAAAATAATACTTAAAATAAAAAAGAATAATGTGCTTTATGTTTTTATTTTTACAGTGCAATCTTAAACCGCTTTGTTTAACAAATTAAGTTATTAAATGTACTGTGCTACCTCAAGAGCAGATAATTAGTCCATACAAAGTATATAAAAATCTGCTGGCACTTACTGATATGGATGACTATTACAGTTCCTCGTCTGAAAATTGCATAAATACTGAATAATGGCCTGATTTTTTTGAAAGATAAAAGTCTCACAGCGCACGAGTGTGCCCTGGCACACTGGTTGAAAAACACTAGTATAACTGACCAATTTATCTTCCACTATTCTTGTTCATCAATCAACTAAAAAATGAATGTGAATAACTAGTGGAAAGGCCTGTAGCCATCCATGACTTCAACTTTTTGCCAAAAGAATTAACCAGAATCAACCATTCTTCATCAAAAATGAACTACAATAAAAAACAAGTGATATGGACAGCTACCATACCATTTATCAATAATATCGTGTTGCAGAAAATATCAAAACTTGAAATAACAGCAGCAAAGCAGAAGGCACGTGCGCACACACCCACACACACACGCTTCTTAAAAATATTAGCCATCAGTAAATGGTTTGCTGTGCTTTGCTATGCAAGTGAACAATGTGATAGCTTGTGTTTTTAGCAGTGACAAAACGTTTTCAGGGTCTGTGTTTGTTTGCCGCCCATTTTAATGTCTCCGCCTTGAATTTATGTTCATGCTTCGTCTCGTAATAAATTTTAACACTTGCAGTGCGAGGTACAACGCTTTCGAGGCATAATGCAATCAGCACGGTCATTTTTGGCACAAAGCCCCATTCGTCTGTCCACGCTGGCTGGAAAGAACGAGATGTTTTCGCTCGAGGAGCCATCATGATTCGTTCATTTATAGCGCGCGTGGTTCGTTGGCTGCGTTAAAACAAGGAGCTCTCCTCTGCGAGGCGCAGAGCAGACACGCACTCACACACAGAACAGAAAAAGAGGTGCGCGCCGTGTTCTAAATTTCAGGTAAAAATGCACTTTAAACAATAAACATTATTATTTGTATTATTTTGCCGTGCGCTCGCGTGCCATTGGTTAACTCCTGCTGGCACGCGTGTCATAGGTTGCCGACCCCTGGTATATACCAATAATTACGGTTGCTCTTATTACTGCTTTGATTTTGTGGCCCTATGTATGAAAAATGTATGACAAAAGACTATTGTTTAGGGGTGCGCCTTATAATGCAGAAAATTTGGTATTTGTTGACAATTTGAAAGGACTAAGACCCTTGACATACAGTAAATTAGTGTCCTGTCAAATTTAGCACATTTGATACAAAAACACAGCTTGTCTTTCTGCAAAAAAGAGGTCTGACTGAGCGCTCACCTTTTTGTTATCACTATCCCTCTCACCAAAATAAATATTATGCATGAACGCTTTCTAGACAGTAGAAGCAACTGTCTTAAAACATGGCTAAATCATAAGTGTGTAGTCCCGCAAACTAACCAAGTGCGTAAAACACAGCAAAAGTAGCGATCCTCCATCTTCTCTAATGACGGTGTCGGCGGCTGGGGCGACTAGGCCGAAGCGTCGCACTTTATGGCCCCTCGGCGATCAGAAATAATCATGGAGGCAAACAGCTAACGGCTAAACAAGTCGTAAATACGTCAAGAGAGGGGGGGGTCATTCTGTTCAAGGACTCACGGTCAAAGGAAGGAGGGAGGAGAAAAATGAGGGTGCTTATAGGGCATCTGTTGGAGTGTGGTCTGTAGATTTATAAATGCTGGGCTGAGGGGAGTGGGGGGCTTGGGGAGTAGGGCAATGTTAAGTGGCAAGGAGGCTGTACCGTAACTCCGTGGGGAGTCATAGCGATAAATGCCACATAAACATGTGCTAACAAACGCACAGACGTTAAGCGCAGATTTCATTATACATGTACAACTTATGCACACACCCCACCACCTGCTTGATTTATATAGTGTGCTGTATAAGTACACAAATGGTGCTCACTTAGCTGTTACGTTATAGCAGCAGGGAGGAGCAGTAATGGAGCATTATTGGAAAGAGTTCAGTCAAGAAATCGTAGTACACAGGGTTTGTACACCTTTTTCAGGCCCAAATTCACGCACTTTTTAAGGCCTTTCAAAGCGAATTTTTCAATTTTTCCAGTACTATTAAAAAAACAAACGGTATGATTCAAATACAAGTTTGATTTAAATATGTGATTTGTAGATCTCAAGTAAATTGTAAATATATTTGTGGCTTTGTGTGAATATCTTTGAGACTTTTGCCGTAATTTTCAGACTATAAATTGCATTTTTTTAAGAGTTTGGCTGGGAATTATAATCCATAGCTTATGGTCAGAAAAAGCCTGGAGAAAAACAGAAAACGCAAAGTCCACACTCCATGCAACGCCTGAGCAGAGATGTTGAAATATTCGACCGTGCTGATGTTTTGTATGGTTGGAAACATATGAATTGCTGTAGTCTTATCCGATCAAGCAACCTTCTACCAAGAGACTATAAAATGTTGTATATTCCCAACAGAGCAGCATTCCATTGCAAAAGTCTGCTCTTCAAAAGACACTCAAAGCTTTTGTATAAAATGTAAAAAGAAACAGTCAGGCTAGATAGATACACTTTCATTTACATGGAGGCGCAAGACAGAAGGTTTCCTCGGTAGACAGACTACGAGCTTCTTGCGTCAGTGATCATTGGTTTGCCTCTGACAGAAGAGTAAATCTAAAAGCTGGCAGGCGAGTAGGAGAAAGAAGAAGACCACAACGTGGGTCACGCTGTCTCAACCACCCTCTATGTTTGTTGCCAGCCAACAAACCCAGAAGGCTCGATGGAGGGAAAACAAGAGAGGACCTGATGGGACGATGCTGTCATCCGAAGGCAACGGGGCATGTGTGAAAAGATTTGGGTCGACTCGTCATGTGATTGAAGGCAGCCCGGACCGACACCTCGAATCCGCACAGTGGTATCATCCTCTCCATTCAGGTTGCAAAGAGACTCTGTTACGGGCCAACGCTTTCATCTGAGCAAAGCTCAGAATGTATTCTTTTGCAAGCTGTTTGAGCATTGGAGGGATGTCAGCTTGTACAATGAACCATGCAGATTGCCTTCTTACTGAAATTGAGATATACGGTAAAACCAAAGGCCACAACATTAAGCACACCCGAATAATGTCAACAATATCTAGTTTTTTTAATTACAAAGTGCTGTGTCAAGAAAAGGGCAGCACGGCGGCACAGTGGTTAGCGCGTGTGCGGCACAGTTCTGAGGTCATGAGATCCAACCTTCTGTGCGGATTTTGAATGTTCTCCCCGTGCTTGCGTGGGTTTCCTCCGGGCACTCCAGTTTCCTCTGACATTCCAAAAACATGCATGTCAGGTTAATTGGCCGGTCCAAATTGTCCATAGTGAGTTGTCTGTCCCTGTGTGCCCTGCGACTGGCTGGCAACCAGTTCAAGGTGTCCCCTGCCCACTGCTCAAAGAAAGCTGGGATAGGCGCCAGCACCCCCGTGACCCTACTGAGGATAAGCGGTGCAGATAATGGATGGATGGATGGATGTGTCAAGAAATTTTTATAGCTTTATGTTTGAGTTTGGAAAATCTGTTGTAATGGCAATAGCAGCGTCACTTGCTGATGAATGTCATCGCTTTCTGGTAGACCGATATCAGAAAAAACAAACAAATTTAATATGTTTCAAAGACAAAATGACTAATGCTGACACTGGGGATGCAAAATATCCCATTAGGAAGGTAAGTTCACTACAGTCATGCTTAAGTGTTCTTTAACCCCTCAACCGTGTAAAATCTTAGGCTAATGCAGGCTCTGGTCCGGGGAACAAAGCAATTCGATGTCAATCACAAGTTCAGAGGCCAACGACCTATAGAAAATAGTTCCCTAGTCTTGTTTATTTGTAAACGGGAAGTATGGGGCTAAACAGATGCCTAGAAACAAGGAACATCCACCGATGCAGAGCTGCTTTTTGGCAGATTTTTCTTTTTCATCTCTAGGCACTATCGTGTATTTTGGAGTAAATATTTTACACAGTGAGATCCACTAGACTCTTGTGGATAGAAGGGAGCCATAGTTGCTGTATTCAACGTCATGGCTGCAAGACAATGTTTCTGGTGATTTATGTCGGATTTATGGTTTTCGGGTATCTTGTTTCAGACTGATTGTGGTGTTTCTGGAATGAGTAATTTTTAAATGCAAATTTTGAATCCCAAAGTTTTAAGCTTTCCCATGGGATGAGGCATTACATAGATAGATAGATAGATAGATAGATAGATAGATAGATAGATAGATAGATAGATAGATAGATAGATAGATAGATAGATAGATAGATAGATAGATAGATAGATAGATAGATAGATAGATAGATAGATAGATAGATAGATAGATAGATAGATAGATAGATACTCTATTCATCCCCGTAGGGAAATTTACACTTCCAGCAGTATCCTTGTGTTGACTGGTGACATCGTACGGACGCATATTTGCTTCTCAACAGCGGGGCCTCAAAATATTAAGAGGTAAATACATATATGACTTAGATCAATCAGTCACATTTTAGAACTACTTAATGTAGTTTATTTGAAATTTAAAAGTTGATTTTGACAATAATGCATGTAACACATTCCCAAAAGTATGAAAAAAGAACATTGCTTGAAAAACTGAAAATCCAGAAAAGCTCAGTTTTTAGGGTTAGTAAGAGTGGGGGAGGCTAACCACTTAAAAACTAGTCAAACCATTCCTTCTTCAGTTTACTATTCAGTGATTACATTATCTTAAGTCTTATAACCAAAGAGTATGCACAAATCTCTGCACATGACACTTATCCCTGTCACCTTTAATCCCTCGAGCGGCACTGCATTAGAAACATTAAATTTGCATTAATAAGACTGATGTGGTCTGTGGAATCCACAGTTCCATCTCTAACATGAAAGTACCAATCTCCCTACAAAGTTCAGGGTCACACTTTTAACCCAAACAAATTGTTTGGAGCATGATGAAACATCAGCTACAACAACGAAGACACCAACTGGAGCTGTACATCTAACAAGTATAGGACATATTTTGGCCACCAAAACAACAATTAATGCTCTCACTTTCAAACACACATTGATGGTCTTAAAAAAAGGGATAATGACTTATCACAATAGTAAAAATGCCCTTCTTCTGGATATTCTTACACACTGCAGTTTTGTATTTAAATAATACAGGTGAATATGAAAATCTGTAGTTTTTTAAACTGGCAATGTTGTTGGGATAGGCAAGTAAGAATTCCTCAAATCCCTTCCCCTTAGATTTTATTTTAATGGCTGTTTCCAACATCTCAATACTACAAAAAAGGTAAGAATAATTCAATAAAATATATATATTGCTGTTGTGATGATTCTCCCATTCATTCCTAATAGCGAAAATAATTTATGAGCATTTACTATATTACTTTGACCTTCTTATTTGGCTCTAGAATAATAGTGCAAATTCTAATCACTATAATACAGAGAACACACACATAATGAGAAATATTCTGTGTTTACATTCCTTCATAGTGCCAACTTGAAAATAAAAGACAAATCGTAATTTTCAGCTAAACCTCACATTTTGCTTTCCTTTTTGGATTATTGATTGATTCATTGATTCAAATACATAAAAAAAAAAAAATCTTTTCGGCACTATAAGGCACACCGGAGTGTAAAATTCAATGTAATAGTGTAATAAAATTACAGTCTAGGCTAGGGTTACAATAATAAAAAAGTTCCTTGATTGATGAGTCGGAAAAGAGCTCACATAGTTTTCGTGGTTAATGGGGACCAAAACCACCCGCAAAAAGTGAAAATTTGCAAATAGTGCCACAAATTGAAAACCAGCACTAATTTATACAAGTCTATTTTTTCTTTTGGGGGGGTGCAATTTGATAAAAGCCCAAGCCCTGCCAACTGGCAGAAAGAGAGAAAGCGAGCCAGAGGGAGAGCGAGGCATTGCATCGGTGGCATGGTGAAAGCGCGATAGACATTCTTCTCTGGGAGATGCAGAAGTACGGTAGAGCAGGTGCCTGTTCACAATTCAGTATGAAAGACGCTATGATGTGAATCAGCATCAAATATCTCTAGTCAAAGGGGCTGCCCGATAGGCATGAATCTTGATTGCACCAGCACCAACTACTCCCACAGTCGAGCCGGCAAACAAACACAGCGAGCGATCACACGAGAGCGGTGCAGTGTTGTTGCGGGAAGCATTTGTTGTAGAGGTGAGAGTGAGCCTAAAATTCCAGCCAGACCCGTCCCGAGTCCGACTGTTTAACTTAATTTGAGGTACTAAGCACGTAGTAAACCAGAAGCTGAACTTCGGCAGCAAGCAAAGTTCGGCGCTGCACATACTTGTGAGCCGCGCGTACTTTGGCACTGCATGTACTTTGGCACCGAAGTGCACGCTTGGGCACTGAAGTGCTCGATTTGGCTCTGGTACACGTGGCGCCAAAGTGCAGCTTCGGGTTTTCTTCGGGCTCAGTCCCTCAGATCAAGTGCAGTCCTGTAGTGCAGCACCAAAGTGTGTCAACCTACTGTTACTTCAGAATAATGATAAGAGTGCACGGGCCCAAGGTCTTACCTCCAATCATTTTTCTATAAATATTTATTTTTTTAATTGAATGGCATATCGGCTTGAATCATGGCTGTCCAAAATGTCCCTCAATGGTGTGGGAAGCATTTTTTTTATTTGTTTATTTCCTATTTTCAATTAAATATTTTTTTTCCCACAAATAAGTGAACCAGCGATAACCAAGCACAAAGTAGCAAAGGGTATATGATTTATCAAAATTGCATACAATTGCATAATACTTTCATGCAACAGGAATCAAACCTAGATTGCGGCGTGGAGAGCACCGGACCTTATCCACTAGACCACTAGGGATATAGATGGCACATGAAAAAGCATAAGTTATTTCCTTATTATCACACTGTATTTAGTCATTGTACCGAATTGATGATATTATTATTGGGCAGGGAGAATATTGTCAGACATTAAACTAGTCCGTGGTACAGCTGACTCTCAAAGTCATTACGAAGCGCATGAGATTCTGAACCGAATGAAAATAAGGCCATTGTTGGAAGTAGTTCAGTCATTCTGAACTGAATGAAAAGAATGGCATTGTGAGAAATAATTCAGTCATCCTCTAACAGTGTTTTTCAACCCTTTTGAGCCAGGAAACGTTTTTTTTACATTGGAAAAATTTTGCGGCTCACCACTAACCAAATTACCAATATCATTTATAATACCCCCAGCACAGACACTTGACAATGACATAATATTTGCAGAAAATGATTAATAAATGTTTTATAAAATTTTGAATTTTAAAAAGTGACATTGGATAATTTTTCACGGCACACCTGACGCACACTAGTGTGCAGCGACACAGTGGTTGAAAATCACTGCTCTAATATATGTTGTACCATGACTAAAAAAGTGTGATAATGAGATAAGACCTGATGCCTTTTCATGTGTCATCCGTATCACTAGTGGTCTAGCGGATAGGATCCAGTGTTCCCCCCACCAGAATCTGGGTTTGATGTTCATTGTGTTCAATGTTATGCAATTGTGAACAACCATTCTTTTTAATTTGCTGTTACTATTTGGTGCTCCTACCATTACTATCCTGGTTGATTCCCATTGCCAACATATGATGCAATTGTGGTTGGCGATGAATTATTGATTGATCAATACTTGCTTGAGTACGGTGACGAACTTTTGTCCACATATAAGGCGCATGGATTATAAGGTACATGTTCAAATTTCTGGCCAATACGGGCTTTTTGGGGGTGCCTTATAGTCAGGTTTAATACAGTAATTATAATGCAGCATTCTGCCTGGTTAAAGTATTTGAGGGCATGAATATGTTATGGTATGACATTAAATATTAGGTTGACATTGACAATAATGCAAAGCAGTGAAAGCATTATGGGCATGATAATGAAAGCAAAGATTTACCATAAGACTCGTCCGCCCCACTGGCCTCCGTCGGGACGCCGCTACCTGCTTCCTCTTCTCGCTCCTCCTCTTCCTCAGCTTGGTCATCTCCACTTGGCTCCCCGCTGCCCGAACCCTCGAAAGAATTTGAAGCGGCCGAGGAACCGTGTCTACCAGCGGGCGTTGACCGCGGTCGCATGTGGATGGAGTGGTGGTGGTGGTGGTTTTTTTGCGCACTGTGGTGGGTGAGGGTGGGTGTGGGCGCTGCGGCACCGGGCTGCGCCGTGGTCTCAGCAGTCTCGCCCGGTGGCGGAGGCGGGATGGCCCAAACCCGGTTATGATTTAAGGGGGCTGGCGTTGTGATGGTTGTGGCGGCGAAGGGGGTTGAAGTGGGTCGCTCTGCCGGCTCGGTGATGGTTTCTGGTGAAGGGAAGTGCAGGAGGCAAGGAATGGATGAATGATTGAGCCAAGATGGAAATGTTTGAAACTTGTGACAGTTATTGTTATCAAAACTTATATCAAAATTCATATCAAAAGAAACAAAATCAACATTGTGAAATTTAATTGATGATTAGCACTGTGACCTTTAAACATACATAAATAATCTGAATAAATATAAACAATACAAAAAACAAAGTCATTCAACAAACAAAGAACATTTAATATGTCACAAAAGCAAAGGATGGATTTTCATTGCCCCAGGTTGGTTTTTCGACAAAATAATGAAAACCACTAGTGATTCAATGCGTATTGCGCGATGTGCTACTCAAAATTTCAGAACAATTGTTTTCCCCCAGTGTTTAATGATGCTTTTGGATCTAACGTCAGTAATGTCACACTTCGCTTCCTGACAAAGTTGAGGTCCTCTGAAAAGTGGAATGATGCGTTACACTGAAAAACAACGGTGACCAGATGATGAAGGCGCTGTATCTGAGTAAGATCAGGAGGCTTCTCCTGCTACAGTAACTATGGAAATCATTACTTTCTGTTTCATGTGGATAAGCAAACCCCTATCACAAAAAAACGGCTTTGAGAGGTATGGGCACCACCAGGCTGTACTTGCCCAAGACACAATACACGAAGTGGTGTCCCAACAACCCCGGCGGTCAAGGGATCCATGGTCAGTATTGTCGCATGTGTAACTGTAGTCTTTGGGAGCAAAGCATGCTACAACATCACTGGGGCGAGGTTCGGCTCATCTCTGAAGAGCGGAATGGCACTTTACACAGAAAAACAACAGAAACCAGATGATGAAGGTACTGTATCTGAATCAGATCAGAGGGCTTCTCCTGCCATTGGTAATGATGGGAAACAGTACTATCTTTTAATGTGGGGGGTGAAACACCACCCCCTGGAGAAATGTGGGTGACGCCGAGCTGTACTTGACCGAAACACAGAACACAAAGTGGAACCTCAACGACCCAGGCAGTTAAGGGATTCTTGAACCGTGAACCGAACAACTAATTGATTCAAATTTAAATCAAAATTGCAATACCAAAATTACAAAATCAACATCTGTATATATAGAGTGGAAAGTAAAATACGATTGTTTAAATCTGGTTGTATGTGGTATCTGAATAAATTGAACATTACCTGATCCAAGCAAATTAAAGAAAATGCAAGATCACATTAAACATCCGTGCAATTTTATTACGTATTTTTTGCACCATAAGGTACACCGGATTATGTGACACACCCCAGAAAATAGTCTTTTGGGTTTTTTTAACATAAGGGCACCTGACTATAAGGCGCATATAATTATAACTACGGTAAGAGCTAGGGTTGCAAAAAAAATAACAAGTAACATATTTGTTCATTGATCGATCAGTCGGAATAAATCACTGATCACAATTGCATGACAATTGATATAACTGGAATAGAACCCTGATCGCTGCGAGGAAAGTGATGGATCCTATATAGGAAAATATCTGTTACCAACACTGGCGTACAACAACTAGTACCAAGATTCATTAAGCTATTTGACACCCCCTTAGGCTAACCTTGAATAAATCAACCAAAATAAGACAATTTACTGTGACATCCGACATGAATTATAATAAAATCTCTAAAACAAACAAACATCTCTTACATCTCTAAATGACGACTTCCAATAATGTGTGAAATTATACAGTGGCTTGCGAAACAATTTGGCCCCCTTGAACTTTGTGATCTTCTGCCACAGATCAGACTTCGAACATCAAGATATAAAACTGTAATTTGTGTAAAGCATCAACACTAAGTGGGACACAATCATGAAGTGGAACAAACTTTATTGGATATTTTAAACTTTTTTAACAAATAAAAAACGAAAAAGTGGGTGTGCAAAATTATTCAGCCCCTTTATTTTCAGTGCAGCAAACTCTGTCCAGAAGTTCAGTGAGGATTTCTGAATGATTCAATGTTGATCTAAATGACTAACACTGATAAATGGAATCCACCGGTGTGTAATCAAGTCTCTGTATGATTGCAACTACACTGTGATAGTCTCAGAGGTCTTTTTAAAGCGCAGAGAGCACCATGAAAAACGAGGAACACACCAGGCAGGTCCGAGATACTGTTGTGGAGAAGTTTAAAGCTGGATTTGGATACAAAACGATTTCCCAAGCTTTGAACATCCCAAGGAGCACTGTGCAAGCGATAATATTAAAATGGAAGGAGTATCAGACCACTGCAAATCTACAAAGATCAGGCCGTCCCCCTAAACTTTCAGCTCATACAAGGAGAAAACTGATCAGGGATGCAGCCAAGAGGCTCATGATCACCCTGGATGAACTGCAGAGGTCTACAGCTGAGGTGGGAGAACCTGTCTATAGGACAGCAATCAGTCGTATACTGCACAAATCTGGCCTTTATGAAAGGGTGGCAGGAAGGAAGATATCCATAAAAAGTGTCGTTTAAAGTTTGGCACAAGCTACCAGTGAGACACACCAAACATGTGGAAGAAGGTTCTCTGGCCAGATGAGACCTAAATCGAACTTTTTGGCAACAATGCAAGACCTTATGTTTGGCGTAAAGCAGCACAGCTCATCAACCTCAACACACCAAACCCCACAGTCAAACATGGTTGTGGCAGCATCATGGTTTGGGCCGGCTTCTCTTCAGCGGGGACAGGGAAGATGGTTGAAATTGATAGGAAGATGGATGGAGCCAAATACAGGACCATTCTGGGAGAAAACCTGATGGAGTCTGCAAAAGACCTGAGTCTGGGACGGAGATTTGACTTCCAACAAGACAATAATCCATAACATAAAGAAAAACCTACAATGGAATTGTTCACCAAAAAACATATCAATGTGTTGGAATGGGCAAGTCAAAGTCCAGACCTCAATCCAATTGAGAATCTGTGGAAAGAACTGAAAACTGCTGTTCACTAACGCTTTCCATCCAACCTCACTGAGCTCGAGGTGTTTTGCAAGGAGGAATGGGCCAAAATATCAGTTTCTTGATGTGCAAAAATGATAGAGACATACCCCAAGTGTTTTTAATTTTTTTTTAAAGTTTAAAATATCCAATACAGTGTGTTCCATTTCATGATTGTGTCCCACTTATTGTTGATGCTTCACAAGAAATTACAGTTTTATATGTTTATGTTTGAATTCTGAAATGTGGCAAAAGGTCACAAAGTTCAAGGAGGCCAAATAGTTTCACAAGCCACTGTACATGTCGAAATAACATCAGTTGTATTGGGGTTCAGAATATATAAAAAGAGTTAAACCAGATAAAATAAGTTGATGCATATTTTACTGTTGAGAGAAGTAGGCATCTTTTATTCAAGTTAACGACTGACTGCTCGCTCAAAGAGTAATAAGTTGATCAGGGATGTCAAACTCAGTTATGCTCAGGGGCAAGATACAGAGTCTCTGTTCTCAAGCGGACCGGATCAGTAAAAGAACGTCAACCCCAAAGTTTTAGCTTTATTTTATCAGTATTATGCTTTGTAATTCACCCTATATTGGTAACCTACCCAACATATTATAATCACAGATAACAAGGGATCTTTTTTTATACTCATTTATTCACAGACAATGGGCAAACAGATTTTCCTGTTTGGCATTGGATGTGCTAACTGGTTTATTTCATCAGTTCAGTAAATACATTTTTACACCTGAACCAACTCACCACACTATACTAACTAAACACGAGCCTCTACCAGCTGCGGAGAAAATTTGGTTGCATTTGTTTGAAAAATTATACGTTTTGATAAAAATGGCCTAGGGACTCGCTTTTTTTTGACATACTGTAATTTCTGGACTTTAAGTCGCACCATCCAAAAAATGCATAATTAAGAAGGAAAAAACATATATAAGTCGCACGCCCGGCCAAACTGTGAAATTTTTTTTTATTTATATTCTGGAAAATACGGTACTCATAAATTTACGGCAAGACAGATCAAATCATATAAGGGCCTGGGGGCATTCCTGTTGAATCAACATTAAAGGTTTATTTCTAACAACTCCCTTTTTTGAACATATATATAAGAATAGGATTTATTTTTGTTCCTTTTTCTATATTTTTTAAATTTTTGATCGTGTTTTTTGCTGTGTAATACATGTTTGAAATAAAAATTCATAGCTAGCAGTGATACTGTACTACATAAAGTATGACTTTATTGTGATATATACAAGAAAGCGTGGAATAGACATGTTCACAATTGTTTTTTGTCTTCAGTTTTCATGCAAAAAGGCTTTTAGTAACTCATTTTATTCACTCTTTTATGTCTTTGACTACCAATACTACAAGTATAATGACAAATACCGGTGCAATACGCACCGTGAGGCTTGAAACAAGGCGTGCCAATTAATGCATGGTTACGGGTCTTTTCGCATACTAAGTATTCATGTTTGCTTACTGCATGTACGCCGTGCCAATGCCTTTGAATTTTCCATCCATATTCACATGACGCCTTGCAAGTATAAAGCTTTAATCACCAACAGCCAGTGCCGCTGGTAATGCATGATTGATAGAAATAGGACGTGGGAAAAAAAGCTGCATTAACTCTGGGCTTCAAAAGCAGCGCTCTGCTTGTCGGCGCCAACTTTGACAACGCCACCACAAACACATGAGCAGCAAACAAGCACTCGCTCGGCAAAGAATCACTCACAAAATAGAGGGGAGGGAGCCTCGCTGCAGAGAGACCATCATTACCCATAAGGGGGGAAAAAAGGACATCGCTGTGTGAGATGAAAGAACGATAAATAGGACATGAAGACCCCCCTGAAGAAAAGTGAGTAGCGTTAAATAAGGAGAGGCTACTTAAGTGAATATGCCAAGACATACAGGCTTTCTTTGCTTCCTCCCTTCCTGCCCTTGGGAACAATTGCATATAGGTGACAAACCCCCTCCTCATTCGGATTTGCTAAACATCAAGTGTAGCACCTAATCACACTGCTATTATCACCCCCATGACTGACAGTTGTTTGCCAAGGTGTGAAACGCGACATCACTGGGAAGGCTGAGGACCATTGGAGGACTGTCAGCTTCGAGCTCGGAACATTTTTGAATGGGGACGGATTTGAAGTAGATCGCAAAAAAAAGTCCAGATTGTATCGTAGACGCTCTACCGGTATGCACTCCTGTCTCCCTCGGCAACACCTGTCACTCTGCGAGCAGGCTTAGTGTCTGGTAGCCAGATGGATGTACAGATAATGACCGAGGGGAAGGTATGAGATGTCCAAAAAGGCAGAGGAAGTCCCACAAACACTGCGAACGGAGACAAACTTCCTTATGGAAAACTGTGAGATTAGATTTAGAAACAGTGAAAGAGAAGAACTATTTTTACAGGGTTTACATTTTTTATGGCCATATTCAAGCATTTTTAAGTACTGTTAAAACAAGAAATCCGGTGTGAAGCATGTTGTTTACAGAACCACGATTAAATTTGTGATCTGCATATGCAATTTTAATCTTGGGTGTGCACTCAACAAGCTGTATGATTTTTAGTTATGAGCTATTTGTAAATATATTGGTTTTCAAGACAAATCACTCTTCATATAGGTGTTGGGTAAAAATGACTATTTACCACAGTGAATTGTTACCTTTTTTCGCATGGCCCTTAACAAATGTCCATAATTGATACATAACCCTTGCACTAATACGCATTTCATAGTGGCCTGTTTAGGTGCAGCTTGCAGCTGTCCGGCAGGGGGCAATGAGGTTTTATAAGACAACGCCGTTAAAACTAATGTCGGTCGTCTTTAATTAAAGGGAAGAAGAAATGCAATGGCATAGCGAAGCCAATGGAGACTAGTGTCTGCGACTTGTTGAGAAACAATTTCAAGCTTTAACACACATTTCACCCAAAATTCTAAAACTATTCAATCCTAGAAAACACAATATTAAAATTCAAGCATTTTCAAGGGTTTTAGCACCTGTATCAACCCTGTATTTATCCAGAGAGATGTTTGACTTACAGCAGACAATGAACTAAAGCAGTGGTTCGGTATCCTGACCAGCTGTATCTGTATCTGTATCTCTGTGTGGTGTGGAGGCTGCAGCGCTTCCGACTGGGGTAGTGTGAGGAGGGTGACGAAGACAGCAGAGAAAATCATCGGGACATCTCTCCCTTCCATTCAGGACATTGGCCAGAATCGCTGCCTATCCCAAGCTAAGAACATTATCACAGACCCCTCTCACCCCCATCATGACTGTTCACTCTGCTAGCCTCTGGGAAGAGGTACTGCAGTGTGCGGTGCAGGACCACCAGGTTCCACAATAGTCTTGTCCCCCTGGCCATTAGACTGTTAAATGGTAAATCAAACACATAGTAAATCTAACTGCTGCTAATCTGTACATCTGTTGGTTTTGTTTGACTTTTTGCACTACTGGCAGTTCTTTATAGCTAGCCACTCCTTGCACATCTGTTTCTCTGCACTATTGTACTTACAGCGTTATTGTTACAGTGTTATTGTTACTGTTTACCTGACTGCCCTTTTTGCACATCTGGTTAGCTGCTCCTCTTGCACTATTTGCGCTACTGTAAAATACTATACATAGCCATAATTATTAGTATATTATTAGTACTCAATACTCCAACTCAATACAACATTTTATTTATATCTGTACATTCAAGGAAACTGTGCGGGTCAGATGTATCGACATTTCGTTCTGAATACACGTGTACTAGAATGACAATAAAGTAGATCTGAGTCTGAATCTGAATCTGGTACTGGGATGCAAGGAAAGAATAAAAAGTTGCCCTTGCTCTTTGCTATTAACATATTTATTCGTGCATACACGGAATTTCTACCTTGGGAACAATCTCAAAGTTTTTGCTGTTTTACAGAGGATAATTGTCATACTTGAGGAATGGGTGAGCAGTCGTCAAATACCCCTGATAACATTCGCTCAACATTGGCTGGAACGGGACTTAAACCTGGGTTGCAGCAGTGCCATTAAAGACAGGAAAACGCATGAGATTTAATTTCCGTATCATAGTATTTTTTACTTATGGTACCATGTTTTCTGGTCTTTTTTTATCTTGAAGGCGCACGTGTCAATCATTATACAACATTGTTTTGGCTGAATCATTCTCGTAATGTTCCATTATAACATTGTGCAATATGGCACCGTGTGATGAGGGGATCACATTGAATACATTTTCCCATGTCATCTAGATCCCTATTAGTGTAGTAAAAACAGCCTGGATTTAGGCTTATTATTATTATTGTTTCTATAATAAATTTTATTGTTGTTATTACTAATGCCAATTAGTGAACCAGGCCCTGGGAATATTGTCATTAAACTGGTCAGCGGTACAAAAATTGTTCCCGACCAGTTGACTAAAGAAATAGCAAAATGACATACAAATATATATTAATATTTTTTATTGTGATTGGTATTTAGGCAGACGCTATAACATATTGCAGTCATACTTGTAGGCCAGCCGTTATGTTTGCTTATTGGAAGCCTGAGCGTAACTGACTCTTAAAATGGCATTTATTTTACAAACCTTATTCCTAAATCAAAAGAAGTAGTAGGGTTAATCTTAAATTATATCACATTTCCAGAGAAACACTTTGGATGTCCTATCTTTTGGGCGAAAGTTATAGGGGCAATTTCTGTAATTTTGCGAGAGAAAAAGGTGTCTTTTGCAGCATTTTCAAAATGGATCAATTCACAGTTAGTATAAATGTGGGATGCGATGCAGAATGGAAAACAATGTGTTGCTAAGCATGAGATAGATATTTATGATGAAAAATAGCAAGTCCAATGACAATTTTTGGTTCTAAAAATCAAATTTCTTGGTTTATACTTTTGGGAGTTTGATCAACCCTATATTTACATAGGTCTATTGATCCTTTGTGGTGAGAACCGGTAATTGTATCAAAGCCAGCGATTGAAATCTCAATCAGGTGATGTCCTTTTTTTCTTGAAATAATAATAGATAAACAGGACTAATTGACAGACTTGCAATCCAGAAAGGCCCCGAAATGGCGACAAATACTAAAATGAGCAGGCCAAAATGTTTTGGCAATATGTGTTATAACAAGATGGGATTCATTCTGGGAATTAAAAAATGTCTTTTTTAGCAGTAACAGACATTTACTAAGACAGAACTGGGCAGCAAAATCTCTTAAAAACCAAGCAATGTATATTACAGACACAAATTAAATATACAATGTTACATTGATATATATATACATCGGTTACTTTGCATTTAGGTAGAAAGTAATGGTCCCCGACATGAAGCCATTATGTGTACAAAGATGCTGTCATATTGCCAACTTTGTGAAATAGATTTTATAAATTGCCTTTGTCACCCAGAAATGAACTGCATGGGAAGGGGGTCACTGATTCAAATTGATGGTGAGTCACTACTCAGTCTTCTGTTATATTTCTGTGTTTTACCAAGGTCATTGACTAAATGGCTGAACTGAAACATGTCCCCTGAATTGGGTACATATTTTATTGAGCATAATGTTCAAGAACATACAGCTCAGTATTTTTTTCGGGTCAATCAGATTTAACACCTCATTTGCATCCCTAAAAAGAAATATCACCAGTCAAGGAGAAAGAGAAATCATTGTTTTAATGGTTTGTCTCCAACCATGTATTTATGGTTGAAACACAGTTATTAAAATTGTTTGGCTGTCAGCCGCGAATAGTTGTGAGGTGAAAAGTGAAGGGAAAAGACAGTGGCCATAGGAAGAAGGGGTGACAGAGTGACAGAGTAAACATGTTCACAAAGGCAGCAGTTGGAGAGAGAATGGCAAAGCATACAATGGGAGGAAGAATGATGGATCGAACAGAGAGGGAAAAAAAAGCTTTGAACGCAACCTGGTATATGCAACAGAAGCCTGTGTCGTGCACAGGCTGACAATGCCATATGCTAGCATTACTTGCCGATTTGCTGTTAACTAACAGGTGATGACACCATATGGGAGGAGGCCATATTATGGCCAAGTACAAGCCACTCCTTAATAGGGGGAGGATGGCTCACTGCCGCTAAGTCGTATTTTTCACAATTTGTAAAAAAAAAAACGCTCCATCATATATTCGTCTCAATACCACCCTTACCATTTAAAGAGATAGTGTGTATTAATTGACCATTAGTTGTCACTACATTGTGTCATGCAACTGAAACCGAGTGCTTAAAAGCACAAACAAGATTACAAACTACGAAGACTCAAAGTGACCAAACTGCATCATTTTTACTTTCATTGTTTTCTGGCTTTTTGCAAGTTTTTGGGTACTCGTAGCAGCAACATGGGGGACAATCATGTCAGCTTCCTCCAGGTGAGGATCATGTTATGTAAGATAAATATAAAGTTTTCAACCAATGAGTAATTTAAACAATGCACATTTATATTAAATTAATGGTTTTTTTTTTTGTTAAAGTTTTTCTACCACTAGGAGGCACAAAATAATACACACTGTTCTTTTAACAACTTTCACAGAGAACTCCAAAATAGATTTTGGATGACTGATGAAGTCTTTAACAAAGAGACGTTTCGGGTGTATGCTCTTGCTTTGCTTCCGACACTATATATTATTGTAACCAAAGGAATGCATCAGAATACAACAGTGGCATATTAATTCTTGTTACCAACAACAATAATAACAATTTTAATTATGGTTATTATTCTTATAATTATAATCATCATTAAATCAAAGAATAAAATAAAACAATTGTATATAATTATACAATAATACAACAAAGGATTTTTTTAAACCCCAAAAATGAAGTGAAAAGTGTTTTTTTTTCAGATAATGGTTTATTATTATTATTTTGACATGTGTACTACTAGGTGAAAATTAGTGTCTTAATAAATTCTGAAAATTATTGTTCAAAATTAAAAGCTAGCATTGCCAATGTCATTTGGTGCACTGAAAGGCAGTGTCTTTAAAAAAACATCCAATAAATCCAACCATATCATAAAAATCTGCTAAATATGTAATTTGTACTCTAGTGTGACTTATGCACATATCTTTTAAAACCTAGTTTATTTTATTTTTGCCTAGTGCTTCTCCAGAGTGACTTATAGACTGAGAAATATGTTAAAGGAGCTGCGCAAAATATGAAACTTTTAAACTACCTGCTGCCATCTCCTGGCTTAATGTCACGACTGCAGCCTTTGTCAGCTTGTTCATTATGTACATGTACTTTTTAGATGCACTTCCCCGATCCTCCTCCATAATGTGTTTTGCGACACGAACAGCTTTACTAAAAGAAAGATTAAAGCAGATTGGCTTGGTGAAAAAAATATAAGGGCTCTTTAAACTCAGTTAGGTGTTGTTAACACATAGTGAAAAGAGAAAAAGAGATATCCCTCTTTTAGCTTTGGTCGGATAGAATTCAAAACTACTAATAATCACTTAATAGTGAATATTTTATGATGGTGGAAGCTTGTAATATGTCCCACAAGAACATTTTGGGAACATATTCTTTCTGATCATAGAGCCTCCACCTCACCTCAATACTCACTCAAATCATATGCCCTCAATGTTACATCAGTGACATATGCAAGACGCAAAGCATTTGCAAAACTCTGCATGTGCACAGCAGGGTGGATTGAAGAGGGCTGGAGCACAGCAAGGGGAAGGAGGCAAAGCTAATGCTAATTTGCACCCAGCCATACGTGAAATGAGCTTCAGATCGAACCCCTGGAGCCTACGGTAGCGGCGGAGATGCTTCCCGCTAAGCAACTGCATCCGGGGGAAAAGAATGAAAAGATCCTTCGTCAGGGCGCCTGACTTTTCCTTCCCACAGGGCTACATTGAAGGAGTCAGGAAGAATAAAAAATCTGCTCCGAGGCGTCTTCTGGCCTACCTTGCATGTGCAGCAACACTAGGCAGGGGATTACACACCCGCCTCTCAAGTTCCAGGCAATAGAAGCATGGAAAAAAAAAAGATACTTTTTGGCAGCCTATTATTGATAATGACACATCAGAGATGAGTGTGGCCTGATTACCCATTCCCAGCATATTTTTGCTTCACCCAACGTCCTTTGAATTCAAATATAAACTCATTGGCTCGTAAAATGGAAGACAAAATAGTTTGGCTAGGACTTGGTCACCTGTCAAAGGGTGCAAGACATCTGGCGGTGGCTGACATCCAGAATCACACAGGTGGCCCTCCTCTTTTTCACTGCAACACTTTCATACCTTGGTAATGAGGCCAAAACCAGCGGTCACTGTGACATTTCCAGACACGGAAGTCATGACCTTGGCTCTTGTTTGTCTTTCCTAAACACAACGACCCACACAGTGTGCTTAGGCATCCTGGCCAAAATAGCTCTGCCTTTTACAGAACACGTAGGCACTCTAAATTAGCAGTCGGAGAAAAAAAAAGTCAGCAAAGTCATGCTTTTCTCTAGTGCGTATGGGTCTTGTTGGTCCATCAGTAAACGTTTTTTGTCATAACTTAGTCCGGTACGTTTGACTACGGCCAAACTAGAGCTTAGATTGCCGTATTTCAACTGTCCATCTTAATATAAATGAGATAAACATCACCCATTTGGGTTTATATTTGATGATAATGGCTAGCAAGTAAATGCTAAATGCTACCGTAGGCTAATCTTGTTGGTGTGAAATATTATTAATTTTAAAAATAGGTAATTAGTAGTTCATAAGTTTATCTTGTTTTTATATTGGACAAATGCAAATGAGATTTCATAGGATGCCAGTTCCTTATTGTGATTGCTATTGCGCTCTATTGTTCGTTGTTTTGACATCATGTTGCTATCGGCCAATCATGTTGCTGCTCTTTGATTCCCACACCTCTTACGGCTGGTCTGTTTTTGTACACTTGAAAGTTTGATAAAAAGGGGAGCCTTAGGGGTCAGGGCAGCACTTAAAAAACTCAAATTGGCCTTATACACAACAAAATACGGTGAATGAGATTTGAAATGCATACAGTATTAATACGTGAGCATTACCACACAAAGTTTTACAGTATACTACCATATTTGTGCAATGATTAATCGATCGAATAACATCGCTGACCAAGGTTATGCATCATGTATGAAACGGCAATTGAAGCCGAGTTGTGGCAGTGAGAGTGCCGACAATTAACCTCTAGAACACCAACAGTCGGCATTAAATTTTAGGTCATCATCAGACTGTTTAGAGGTGACGATGACTCTGACGTAAGTGATGTAATAAGAGGAGGAGGAAGCAGCGCATCGTCTGCCTCCAGAGTTAGGCAATTGTTTACCGGTAAAAGTGACACACCCAAGATTCCATTGGAATTAGTTATTTGGAGTGAACAATGATAGTTGCTTAAGCATAATTACCTCCATCAATAGGCATGTCAATCATGTAATGTTAGTATATTGTACAATTATTTGGCCTGTTGTTCTTTATTTTACATTTAATTTTAGGTTGCCTTGGTGACATTTATGTTTTTGGTGTTGGATTTTGTCAAATACATTTCCATATTAAAATGTGATTTAAACTCCAGGTGCCACTTATATGTTTTTCCCTTCTTAATTATGCATTTTATGGCCTGTGTGACTCATACCCCGAAGAGACATATAATGCAGGAAATGCGGTACTTGATTTCAAATTCTGTTTTTGGGCAATTTCAATGTGTGGTTGAGGTAAAAAGATTGTGGTAAGGCGACTGAGGCTGTGGGTGATGCAATGGTGTCTTATTGGAGCTCACCTGTGCATTGTCCAAAGTGTTGCACTGTGACATCCTTGTCCTGCCTGCAGGCAATCGTCCTCAGCTGGCACTGGTCCGCATATGTCACCCCATCAGAACCGCACACCTGCGCCACAGAAAACATGGAAACTTCACTTTATTCCCAGTTGACCCGCACTAGTTATCCCTCTCTTTTAAGGTATCATTGTTTTTTGACACATCCAAGCAGACATACCTTAGTTTTGTTCTGCTCGTCACAGTCGGGTGAAGGGCACTCACAATGGGCCTGACCGTTCACTTCAATGCAAGACGCTCCATGATTACAAACCAGCTCGTCACATGAATTGGGGGCCTCTGGACCTGAAAGGAAAATAAAGCAATATTATTTTTATATATGGCTGCAGGACAAGTGGCAAAATACACAGTTTTAGATACGTAATGTTTACATGAAAAATCATGCACTGAACTTTGCAGTCCTCAAAAATCTCAAATAGAGAAAATAACATATCAATACACAATGATTCTTTGTTAAAACGTGGTTCACCCTTCAGTCTCGCTGCTTTGTGAATTTTAATAGTAAATTGTTGATAAGTTTATTCTGTTTTTAATACATGACAAATGTAAATGAGATTTCATATGATGCCATATGTTGACTATTACTATTATTGCACACAGTTGTTTGTTGTTTTGACTATTACATCATTGTCGCTATCGGCCAATAATGTTGTTGTTCTCTGATTTCTACAACCCTAAAGGCTGATCTGTCTTTGTAACCTTGGAGATTTAATTAAAAAGGAGACCCAGGAGAGGGCATCGGAAATGGGGAATGTAATTCTCCTATCTGAAGGCTTCTTTCACTCTCTCTCAAACTCCATTGATTTCTTCTCTCCATATTTTGAGTGTGTACTAAAGTTTACACTGAACAAATGTATTCTGGATTCTGACTGGATTACAGTCCCTAAGAGAGTAGATATTGGTAAATGAATAAATAAAGACATGTTCACAGGTACAATAAACAGTACTTTTTTGTTGAACAAATTATTGGTCCTAAAAACAGGGCTTTTTCTATAGATTGAGAAATGAGGATTTATTGCGGGCGGCAGTAGCTCAGGAGGTCGATCGACCGTTTTAGGATTAAGGGATCCCAGTTCGAATACCGGCTTGTCCGTGTTACATGCCGAAGTGTCCTTGGGTAAGACACTGAACCCCCAATACCCCCAATAAGTAGGTTAGCGCCTTACATGGCTGCACAGATCACGGCCGCTATTGGGAAATGTGAAGCACAATGTAAAGCGCTTTGGGAAGTCATTGACTTGAAAAGCGCTATATAAATGCAGATCATTTCATTGTATTTCCCTTAACCACTAGGGTCGTAGGGGCACTATTTCCTGTGGTGTGCCTTGCGCAAGTACAGCCTAGCGGCTCCCATCCCTCTCCAGGCCAACAAGGTTTACTTAATAAATATATAACCTATTGTCATATCACGATCCCACCCAACAAAAACTAGTTGGTAAGAATTTGAAATTACTTCCCCTTTGTGTATTCCATAAAATGTCCGTATTGGATTAAAAGTGAAAGTGAAAAAGAAACGTCTTCTTCTAGTTCAGGGGTTGTTGACCTATGGCTTGTGAGACATATATGGCTCTTTTTATGAGTACATCTGGCTCTGAGACAAAATGGACATTGTTTGTACCACTAGGGGTTGCTAAATAATACACAATGTCCCTTTAAAGAAACAGACAAGGTTCAGCCCAAAATCCAACATCCAAAATACACCTGGTGCTTGCTTGGTTAACAGTGACAAAGGCTTCTGAAGAGTGTTTTTATAAACACACAAATAGAAGAATTCTGCATTATTGATAGGACATGTTATCTGTGCATTATAAATCCATTAAAACGTATGTTCTCCTGTAGAACACTATTTCTTCCAAGCTCCCACAGTGGTTCCA